>NC_090323.1:54266183-54566183 GCF_040869045.1 Eurosta solidaginis
ACATCTACGCCGTTTCGCCTCATAGGAGGGCGGCGGGATGTCGGTGACCAAGAACTGCCAACCCCCTAATCCAGGGTGTTATGCGGACCGTGCCTATTGGACGATTTGCAGCCAGGGGATAAATTCGGCTGTATTCGAACGGAGCCTTCCCGATACCAGGCCATCTCGGGAAGTAGTTATGGCCTTACCGCAGTAAGGGGCGCTGCTGTGGCCGACGGTTCTTTCCCCGTATATAATACTGGACCGCTGAGCCCGCCTTGTCGGGCAGGTGGTCGTACGACCAGGATGAACAACTCATTACCTGAATGTAATAAGGAGGATGTAAAGAGGAGGACTGAGTCGCAATCCAAGGACGACAAATACGAATTAAGCGATGCGTCGGACTCGGGGAGCGAGAGTAGTGCTGATTCAATGAACTCCGTGTTGGAGAAGCACACAAATGAAAACGGAGTAGAAGAGTGGAGAAGGGTACGGAGCAGAGGAAGTAAAAGAGCTCTCTCGCAGTACCGTGCAGCACTAAGAATTGTACAACGCTTGGGAGCAGTGGTCGACCCAACAGAAGTGGAGATCGAGCGCTTGGAATGGGCCCATGAAGCGGTAGAAGTAGGTCGAAGGCAGTTCAAAAGGTTTGCTGCGAGAAACCCTCGGTTCTGCAACCGGTACGAGGAGGAAGAAGCGTCGAATGGCAGAATGAAGAGGCAACGTTCGGCAGAAGGCGACAAGCCTGCTTTCAAGAGGCAGAAAGGACCCAGTCCTAGAGCCGCGAGGCAGGGCAGTCGCATAGACAAGACAAGTAGGCCCAAAGCTGTAAGACAGATGGGTTCCAATAGCGAGGTAGCAACTACCTCGAAAGCTGCCAGTCAGAGGGAAGTTCCAACTACGGAAGTAGGAGATAAGCCA
Source organism: Eurosta solidaginis (assembly GCF_040869045.1). Classification (NCBI taxonomy): domain Eukaryota; kingdom Metazoa; phylum Arthropoda; class Insecta; order Diptera; family Tephritidae; genus Eurosta; species Eurosta solidaginis. The sequence goes on from NC_090323.1 coordinate 54,267,084, forward strand.
AAGGGAGATAACGCTAAGACTCCGGCTTTCTCGGAGGCGCTAAAGGGAGTTAACGCGAAGACTCTGGTGTTCTCGGAGGTTCCAAAGGGAGATAACACTAAGACTCCTGCTTTTCCCGAGAAGATGAGTGATGTGGCAAAGCAGTCACTGACTGTGGCGCTGGTTGATCGTAGCAGTCCGTTCGGACAAATGACTACTGAAAGGTGGAGATCTGTGGAAAGGGAGCTTATTAGCTTAATGCTTAAGATGATGCGGGAACAACCAAGTAAGCCCCTTCCAACCTTTGATTCGGGGGGATGGTATAATGGTGTGAAGATGATAGCGTGCGACAACATCGCGAGCTTGCGGTGGCTGGAGGAAGTCGTTCCAAACCTCCAAAGGCAAGGCACGAATGCGCGGTTTGAGGTGGTGGATAAAGCGCAAATCCCCACGGTACAAAAAGTTAAGGTATGGATACCATGCGTGATGAAGTCGGAGGATACACTGCGACTTCTGCAGAATCAGAATCCGAACATACCGATACAGGATTGGAAGGTACTTACTGTATCTCGGCCTACCGAGGATGGTCAGTTCTACATCTTCCAAATAAACAAGCAGGCGGAGGATATTTTGTACACGCAGCTTGGCAAAATGTCCTTTGGCACTGGCAAAATTTACATGCGACTCAGGAAAAGAAGTCCCAAGGATAAAAATCTTAACACGCTGGAAGTGGGCGAAGTCGAAAAGGACCTCAGAAGCCTAAGGGAAAAAAGACAGGTGGAGGTCCCCGACGTCACCACGAACGTGCTAGAAGAGGACCAACCGCTAAATGGTGCTGTGACTCGCACAGATGAACACACGGCACAACATTCACGAGGGGCTGAAGGGGGCCTCGAATACTCTAAACCAAAAGGGCAAGAGGAGGACGACGACGTCAAGACGAAGGTGCTGGAGGGGGACAAACAGTCCAATGGTGCTGCGAGTCCTACAGATAAACCTCCAACACAGTAAAGTGGCGTCGAACGAACTCCTCCTAACCCTTGAGGAGGGTTCGTTTGACGTGGCGCTGATCCAGGAGCCGTGGCTCTCATCGGGAGGAAAGGTTTCTGGACTTAGCGCGCGCGGGTTTGGCGTTTACTACGCACAAACGGAAGGACGGGTGCGAGCTGTAGTAATGGTAAGGAAACAGCTGCATTCATATATGCTGCCTAATTACACCACCGAGAATCTCGTAGCGGTGGCCGTTGAGCAAAAGAATAAGCAGGCATTTATCCTGGCGTCCTGCTACATGGCCCATGCTGCGGAGGTTCCACCGATGGAGTGCAAAAGGCTAGTACAGGAGGAAGGGCGCAAAGGGCGGTTGGTCATAAGCGCAGATGCAAATGCGCACCACAATGCGTGGGGAGGAGCAGATACGAACGAGAGAGGCGAATCTCTATTTTGTTACATCCTGCAAACCAATTTGCAGATAGCCAACAGGGGAAATGTTCCTACATACATTGGTCCAACATCCAGCAATGTTCTGGATATTACATTGAGCTCCGAGCGTGATATATCAAGGTATGATTGGATGGTTCTCGATAGACCATCCTTCTCCGACCATGCGTATATAAGCTTCAGCATCCCACTAAAGAGCGTAGAGAAGGGAGGAACCTTTAGAAACCCTAGGGCAACGAATTGGACTAAATTCCAGAAACATGTAGAAACGAAACTGGGACAACCCAAAGAGGTTGCTAATGTAAAGGAACTGGAGGAGTCGAATGAATTCCTAACAAGGACGCTTATGACTGCGTATAACAAAGCTTGCCCTCTAAGAAGATTCAGAGGAAAAGCAAAGCCGCCATGGTGGAGCAATGAGCTGAGTCTTCTAAGAAGACAGGTAAAAGAAATGTTTAAACTCGCAAAGACCGCGGAAAGCGAAGCGTGTCGGGACGAGTACAGGGATCTACTGAGGATCTGCAAGCGTGAAATTACCAGGGCGAAGAGAAACTCATGGAAAAGTTTCTGTACGGACATAGAGTGCTCCAGTGAAACAGCACGGTTGAAAAAAGTCCTAGCAAAGGGAAACATAGTCCAGGGACTAATAAAGAAAGAGAACGGGGAATGGTCACGTGATAGTGAGGAATCCCTTGAGGTGCTTCTTGATACACATTTCCCATCGGGAGACGGTTTAGAAGAACCAGCAGACATCACTCACACTTCGATCACGGAGCTAGTGGTGCCGGGCTTGGTGACCGATACCAAGATCGAGTGGGCAGTGAAGACGTTTTCTAAGTTTAAATCGCCGGGCCCAGATGGCATATTCCCGGCCATGCTACAAGTCTCAAGTAGGGCGGTCGTGGAATGGCTTAAAATAATATTCGATGGGTGCATAAGACTGAATCATGTACCGCACTCTTGGAGAACTGCTCGTGTAGCTTTTCTACCAAAGGCGGGGAAGATCGGTCACGTGTATCCCAAAGACTATAGACCCATTAGCTTAACATCATTTCTGCTCAAAACCTTTGAGAGGCTGATAGATGTGTACATAAATTCCAACGTGGATGAAAAGCTGCTCTCCACAACACAGCATGCGTACACCAAAGGCAAGTCGGTAGACACCGCATTGCATAGGGTGGTAATAAGCATAGAGAAATCCCTGGAATATAAGGAGTATGCTCTAGGAGTCTTCTTGGACATTGCCGGGGCTTTCAATAATGTTGCAAAATGGGCGATTATGGATGGTCTTAATTACATTAAAGTACATCCTGCCTTAATCAGATGGATCGGCTGCATGTTAAATTGCAGAAAGATTACATCACAATGGGGATTGTACGAGGCCACGAAATCAGTGGACAGGGGCACGCCGCAGGGAGGGGTGCTATCACCTCTGCTGTGGACACTGGTCATCAACCAACTGCTCAGGCAATTCGATGAGGGACCCGTAAAACTTACGGCTTACGCAGATGACGTTGCAATTGTCATAAGTGGAAAATGCCTTCCAACGATTAGTTCTTTGATGGATCGGGCGCTTCGGGATATTCATACCTGGGCATCTAATGTCGGGCTGAAAGTCAATGCGGAGAAGACGGATATGGTCTTGTTTACAAAGAGGTACAATTTCCCAAATTGGACCAGGCCTAAGTTAGGAGCGGTGACCTTACAGGAGAAACCTTGCACAAAATATCTAGGAATCATCCTAGACAGTAAGCTGTCATGGAAGCTCAACTTGGAGGAGAGGGTCAAGAAGGCCTCAACGGCACTCTATGCATGTAAAAGAATGCTGGGGTGTACGTGGGGCCTATCGCCCTCTCTTTCTCATTGGGTTTTTACAGCGATTGTAAGCCCTATTCTATACTATGGAGTTCTTGTTTGGTGGAAAGCCACACAAAAAACAACATACCTCAAAAAATTAGAGGGGGTATGCAGACTATCGATGCTTTGCATTACGGGAGCCCTGAAAACAACCCCGACGGCTGCACTGTATGCCATTCTGCACATTCCACCTGTAGACCTGGTACCAAAGAACAAAGCGTTAACGACCGCAACCAGGCTCGATGCTTCGGGGCAGCTTGAGCGCCGACCATATGGCCATAGTAGTATAGCGTCCTCAGTCACAAGACGAACAGACTACATGATTCCCTACCTGCACTTTGAGGGAGTTCTTAAGGCCACAATAGAGGTGGACGGTTGGCGCAAGGGTGCGCAAATGGCGGACGAGGCGATACATGTGTACACCGATGGTTCCAAAATAGTGGAAGGAGTAGGGTCTGCGGTATACTGCGCTGATCCGGAATTAAGCAGATCCTACATGCTGCCGGATTACTGTAGCGTTTTTCAAGCGGAAATATTAGCCGTAACCAAAGCAGTAGAAACCCTGGAAGAGAATAGCTTAAGCTGCAACCGTGTTAACTTTTATATTGACAGTCAAGCAACAATTAAGGCAATAATCTCGCATAGCACAGCATCTAAATGCGTGTTAGAGTGTAAGCAGTCTCTGGAGAGAATCGGGACAGGGAGAAGCATACATCTATATTGGGTCCCAGGGCATATGGGAATAGATGGGAATGAAAAAGCGGACGAATTAGCTAAAAAGGGCGCATCCCTTGAAGCTTGCTCCGTAGACGTCCTAATTAGATTGTGCGAGATTAAGCGAATGCGAGAGGTGCACATGATCGACCAAGCAGAAAAGGCGTGGGTTCAAGCGCGGGGCTGTAAAGTGTCGAAGATTATGTGTAGGTCTTACAACCTTAGACTAACACAGTTGCTTCTATCATTAAAAAGAGAGGACTGTAGACTCATGATGGGTATTCTGACTGGACACTGCCTTCTGGCGTCGCATGCCTTTAAATTAGGCTTGGTCAGTGATAGCAGGTGTAGGAAGTGCGGGTTGGAGGAGGAAACGATCGAGCACGTTCTGTGCTCATGCCCTGCACTTGCCAGGCTAAGACTCCAGCTATTAGGAGTGATACAGCTGTCAGATCTAGAAGCAGCAAGTGGCTTAAGTCCTAGGAAGCTTTTAGTATTTGCCAAGAGGACGGAGTTATTTTATAACATAGGTCCTGGTTTTTGATAGGGTTTTTCAGTTTGGTCGTTAAAACAAACTTCTGGTAACACTACGGACTCAATCAGTCTATGTGAGGTCCTCATGGACCGGCCAGTTCAACCTACCTACCTACAATTTTTTTTCATTAAATACGTGCTTGTTGTTGTTGCAGTATCTGATGCTGTTGGCTAGCTGTTTATTGTTTTGCAGTCCAAACACTATCTGTCATTTTGCCAATTGAATATCAAATGAAGTGGCGCCTCACATTCGACCCTCGTATTGCATCTAACAATTTGTTGCTGCTTGCACTATATGTTTATGTGCACTCGTTTCTTTATATTTTATTGCATATGTATGTATGTATGTATGAATGTATGCATGTGCATATGTTTGTATGTGGCTGCAGTTAATTGGCAGCTATAATTCATTGTTCACTTGACTGCTGATTCATTGTGTTGTTGTTTTTTTTTTTTTGTATCAATTCATTTACTCATTGCATATTTTTTATTTATTTATTCATTAACGGTTTTGTTTTATTGAATTGAAATTTTTAATTTTTTTTTCGATTGATTTAATTTCATCAGCAAATTGGAGCAACATGTCATGCATAGCTGATGAATTAGTTGGCAATTTGTATTGACGGTGCATATTTTTGTAAATTTTATTATTTGATCGTTAAAGTATTTTCATTTCATTTGTTACACGTTTCATTAATTTCTTGACTGTTTGTGATTTTATTAGGATGTTATTAATAAATAAAAGACTTAAGCAACGAACTTGAAACAAAGTTAATGGTCGGTAAGTATTTATGCTTACTAAGCTAATATTGTACAATAATAATTGTTATATTTAGTGCGCTAGGGGAGTCGTTTCTTATAATAATAAATGTAAGAGGCGATAACCGTCGAAGAGGTTTAAGGCCGAGCTTCTCTTCCAATTTGTGTCGTCCGTCTGTTTTAGTATTTCCTACAAATTGACGGGACGAGACGTACATGCTCTATGCCGACTCCGAAAGGCGTCTGCAAGGCAGATTAGCTTTCAGTGATATTTTTTTTCTGAGAGTTTGATTTGCTTTGTCCGGGGAGTGAACCCAGGATCTTCGGTGTGGTAGGCGGAGCACCCTAATATCACAACACGGCGACCTCTTACAATTCCAATTATCACTATTGTATGTGGCAATAATTGAAAAATTAATTAATGGCTTTGAATCTTTATACCAAGGTTGTCAATTCAAGGTCACAACGGTACTGAAGGTAATACAAACGCCCATGAGCCAACAAAGGAGGGCGCAGCACTGCGAAGAAATAATACCTTATATCACGATGTCATCGAAGAGCATATCTGGAGCCATAAAAATGTATAAAGTGCTTGAGGACTTTACTGGCACAGATCTCTACTATATTTCTTTTCCAGTAGGGCCACAAAAAGTACCTAGGGTGAACACAATTAGAAACACTTGAAGAAGAGAAGGTAGTAAAGCTAAACACCGTAGCCTAAATTTCTGCCATCTACACATACCCTCTTAGCAATCTCATCTCATCAAATGCTGAAAGGCGTATTAAAACTTAAATGCTTGGCGCCAAACAGGGAACTAACAAATCTATGCCAGTAAAAGCAAACGAATAGAGTAAAAAACATTTGCTAGTGGACAGTAGAAATAGCAAAGATCGGACGAAACTAAACGCTGGTTTGTTCTTCCTCGTGAAAAGTAGTAGATCTCTCTTCTCCTGAATTTGACGTCAGGCCTCATCCCTGCGCCCACCTGTCTAGTTTTGCCAACTTTATTTCCATGATTTCACTCGTCGTTGAAATGAATTGACTAGAAATCAGGATTACCGCATCGTCAGACTACGCTAAAATCTTCATACCATTTATGTCGAGTTTTGTTAGAATATTGTTTATGGTAATGAGCCATAGCTTGGGGTGGAGCCTCTGAATATGCAGTGCAAGAAATAAATACTGACAAAAACATTGCGAACGCTTCGAGGACACGAATGGCTCAAAAAGGCTTGGAAAGGTTCTAGCCAAAAATCTTTCAAGTAAGACCATTGTCAACTGAATCAATTAAAACATGGACATCCTTATAGATGCTAACTTCACGGATGACCCCAGAGGAGCAGCACAAATAATAGAAGCAATAAAGCAAGAAGCAATTGATAGGCTAACTAGAAAGTTCTTGGCAGAAGATAAAATACCCGGGAAATAAAGAGCATTTCGTAATACACATCACCAGGGGTTGATAGTAGTCACCTCATTATGCTGCGAAAGACTCAAAAAGTTAAGTAAATAAAATAAATCTGCCACTTTTTGTAATTATGGAGGAAAAGAAACACCCCTATTGTAAAAAGCACTGAAAATGTTTATATTTTATTATCCATGCCATTTTGTACAAAAAAAGCAATAGGATATATGCCGCAGTGTTATATGTTTTTGAGTAAAGTGCTTTCATAAATGTAAGTGTGTTTTTGTCGTTCTTTTGGCCAATTCCCTGTCGTCGCCACCAAGTTTTGTTAAAACGGATTCCTGCACGAATACAGTTGACATTTTCTGAATTTTATGGATGCTAATTTCTAATTGCACTGGCCTAAAATATTTTGTAAAGATTTATTCATTCTTTCCGCAAGGATTGTTTACGTTTTCGCTTCACCTTCCTGTACTCAGGCAGCTTGCTTTGGCATATAACTGGACCCAACGAACAGACACAAATTATAGCTGTCTATTATAATGGAATCAATAACCGCGGCATTATTTGTGGAGTTGGAAAGCAACGCATACGAAAATGGCCAGGCGAGAATGGAAACGCAAATATTGCGAGATTTGTGTAATCCATTTGGGATGAGTGACGAATTGTAAGAAATTGAACTTAAAAGTGGTAAATTTTAATGAATTATTTTCTTATTTAGGTTCAAAAAAAACTTTTGACTTAATAAGGATGCTTTCAAGTATGTGTTAGATACTTTTGCGGGGCAAATACGTCCAAGGGCTTCGACATCGACATGTTGTTTTTGACCTGGAAACATATAAAACACAATCATCATCAAGCTTTCTACGTTTCTTAAAAAGTTTTACTTACATTTTTGTTAAAATTCTGCTATAAATTAATAAAAAAATAAAAATAAAATATTTTTCCGCCAACTAATTTGCAATTTAGAAAAACGGAACTACGATCCAAATGCAGAATACACAAAATCGAACGATTCGAAGTTTGATCGAAAGAGATTGGAATACAGAATACCAAAATTGCAAAATCGAAAAAATTCCAATCCAAGTCGAAATGCAGAATAGGGCTCAAAGCTGGTCTTCATACAAAATTCGAGAAGAAGGGGTTTGCGCTTAAAACAATTGAGAGATTGATACACGTTGGGGGACCTTCTTGATGAAATTCCCTTTCCACGGCACAGCATGCGAATTACGTAGATAAGTAATAAAAGTAAACCACTTGTTTTAGGTATTTTTATTTTAAAGCCAATCTTGAAAATAAATTACATTTAGTGATTCATATTGATAGAAAGCTTAAAGAGTAAAGTATATTTAAAAAGAGAAATATAATGTTTTTGTAATGTAGTGTAATTGAATATTAAATATACCGAGAATTTACTTAATGTAGTGGGAGAGAGAGGCAACTTGCGTGCCTGTGTGAAAAATCCACAGAGGCAGCGCCACAAGAAATGGTGCGAGCAGTTGGGAAATATTTTATGCATAAATAATTTACTCTTGACGAATTTATTGATGTGAAAGGTGCTTTCAACAATGTAAATGCTGACGCTATATAATCCGTATCGGTAGAGCAGGGCTAGCGGAGCTAGTAAGGAATTGGCTATTATCTCTTCTTTTGAGTGAAGATATCACCTGGCCTGGGTTGAGCTAGAATAAGTGAGACCGTACGCACTCTTCGGACATTTTTACATATATCGCTATTTTCTCTCTCCGAGTTGAGAACGAAAACTAAACAAGCTCCCTAAATTGTCCTCTTATTGTTGTTAATTCTTTTAAATATACACATTTTTTTACTCATTCACAAACAGCATGCCCTTAAAAGCTTAGCCTTATCAAATTTCACAAAAACTTTTCACATTAGAAATATTGTCAATATATCGTAAATAAAGTCATCAATTGAATTACTGAAATGTAATAAGCGAACAACTTTGATTATAAGATAAGATAAATGTTATGAGCTAAAAAATGAAAAGTAATGCACACCAGTTCCACAGCAAATCGAAACTATCGCCTGCAAAAACTGTCAGCAATTTGTTGCCGTGAAATAAATTTTCCAATATAGATGCTCGTGCAGAAATAAAATCAATTGAAATAATAATCGAAAAAAAAATTCATAAATGTAAAAGGCAAGTTGTACATGCACTTGTCGTAGAAAAATTCATAAATGTACAATACAATTTTTTTTCAACAACCATATCAATGCACATTAACAAGCAATCTAGTTAAAACAACAGCAAAAACAGCAATACAACAATGTCATAACTGTCAACTCTTGCCTGCATGGCTGTTCATTTATGTATGTATATGTGCAGCGGTTTCTATCGCTCTATGCGTCAGTCTATTTCGCTATATAAACGACAATTTGTTTTCACTCATTTGTCTTAACATTTTTTTTTCAATATTTGTTTTTCCTGTTATAGTGCAAGTTGCTGGCAAGCTGAAAAAAAAATACAAACATATATGTTATGCGTCTGCCGTTAATAATGTTAGAAAAATTATTAGCACCAAAGTGTCGCATCAGTCACATATTTGCTGACAACAACAATTGCCATTGTAAGCAGTTGACGCCAGTTGACAAGCAACAAGTGAGTATAAAGTAGCGCAAACAATTCAGGCTGTCCAAAGAATAAAGGCTAAAGATGCATTAGTAACAAACACATTCACTTTTGCGCTTATTTTTATAGGCATTAGTAATAAAGGTGAATGTTGATCATGAACAGTAAGAAACAAATATTCAAACTCATAACTATAAATTTAAAAATGAATTGATGTGCGTTAGTCTCGCTAAAGCGGATTGAACGGTTCGATTTTTTTTGTTCCGCTAGTTGTTGGAGGCGGAAGGCGGTGCGGCGCACAGTGGACCGAAATTGAAAAGTTGGGACTTAGGACTTTAAATGTATATTTTCGTATTCTGTGATCTTTTTCCATAATTTATTGTTATATAACATTTTTTCGCAAAAACCTAATTTAGAAAAAGTTATGACACTTTTATTAACCGAGTTTCATATCGACATACCCCAACGAGCATATGTGTACATCTAGGTATTTTTTCCAATTTCTAGCAATTTTGGCTTCACTAAAATAATTTTTACTATTTCTCAATAAAAATATGTATAAAGGTCTAACTCAGAAGCTTTAAATTGTATTTCAAAACTGTGTGCGAAATTCGCGAAAACTCGACGAATCTTAGAGGTTATATAGAGTTAATAGTTGGCCATGAAATCAAAATGGCGCTTAGATTTACGTGCTATAAAAAAGGCTACAAAGAGCTGATAGCAGGCCATGAAACAAAAGTTGAGAAAATTATTGAAGTTTTTGGGCATTAAGTTTGAGAAAGTGGAAGTAAAAGTAAGCAGTGCGCGTCAAACTAACTTAAATTTCAATATCTATAGGATCCTAATCCTGCGACACATATTTTTTTGCTATAAACGATATTTTTAACAAATCAAGTAATAGATTGTTGTTAAAATTCAGAGAATCAAATCAATCATTAGTCATTAGCTTAAGGTTACCTTATTAACTTACTGTCTACGACTCGCTGTTTTCGAAATGGATTGTGATTTAGTGACAAATTCTGATTTATTTGAAAAATTTAAAGAATGTGGCAATATTAAATACTATATATTTTTATACAAATTTATTAAATCTAAAATTTTGATACATCTTAGTGGTAAAAATTTGAACAGTTTAAAAGTCTTTTGCTCAAAATACTGTTCAATCTGCATAGAAGGTGGAAAAAATCAGGAGCCAAAGATCAAGTCTTTAAAGATTCAAACAGTGAATGGTTACAGAAACAAGTAGCTTGGCCAGATTAAATAAAAAAAAACCGATGAATCTAGTTTACCCAGCACATCTAATAAGCTTTTAACTACAAAAAATCTATAGGAAACTCCACGAATATAGCTCCTCGAAAACCTTTAGAAGAATTAGGTAACAAACAAAAGAAGAGACGCATTGAAATGCTCGCCAATAGTTATTCAAATGGTGAAATATCATTTGCAAATGCCGCGCAGTTAAAAGCAGCAGGAAATAAGAGTGTCTTAGAAATAACTGAATACTTAATAAAAAATCCTCAATATGTAGATAAAGTAAAAAGTTTACTTTTCCAAAGCAACAAAACAAGTGTCATTTTCATCGGATGAAGCTTTGGGCTTCACGCATGCAATAAATTGGTTGATTTTAAATCAATGCCGATTATGTTCGTTAAAGCAAGTTGGATCATTGAACACGATCATATTGCCGAATGTAATCGTTGTTGTGTTCGATTTTTGCTGTTCTCTGATATGTATATAGATGGTCGTAAGGCAAATTTACAAGGAAACTTCTTTATGAAATTATAGTAAAAGTTAACTTGTACATTTGTATATTTAATAAATTGCAGAATTATTATGAAACAGAATATGATTAAAATATAAGTGTTCACCTCGAACATACATATGCTTGCATATTAAAAATTTAATATCACCAACAAAGTAAATACGTAGCACAATTATAAAGAAATTTATTAACATAGACATAAAAACATCAAATATTTGAATTGTAACTACCTTAAAATAAAATGATCCTGATGCAAGGGGGGTTCACTTCTTCAGCAACTAGCTTCTCGGCAGCTGAGTATTGAACTTCCAACATTCATACCAGTGTAAAGGCAGATGCCTTTAACCACTCAGCCATATGAATGCCCCGATGTTCGCTTTGCAATTGATCTCTAAGTGTTGCCTTTGTTGTTATTCATTTTATTCACCATTATGTGCTGTTTAAGCCTAATGGTGTTGAATTTTTAGGCGCGCTTATAAGCATAGTAACATTTGCTTGGATTTGTAACCATCGCCGTTTTAAACTTTGCAATTTTTCTCTAATATCAATAACAAAAATAATTGTATAAACCAATATGAGAAAGTCTGGCTAATTACATACATATGATTTTTTATTTTCTTTTTTTAACTTTCTTTTATTTTCTTTTTTTCATTTTATTTTATTTTATTTTAATTTTGTGTAATTTTTTTATTATTTAATTTATTTTATTTTCTAATGTTTTGTTTTATTCTATTCTCATTTGTTTAGTTTTATTTTATTTTATTTTAATTTATTTTATTTTATTTTACTTTAGTTTATATTATTTCATTTAGTTTCATTTTATTTTATTTTATTTTTTTTATTTTATTCAATTTAATTTATTTTATTGAATTTAATTTAATTTAATTTATTTTATTTTATTTAGTTTTTTTTCATTTTTTTTTCCTTTATTTCGTTTTATTTTTTAATTGGTTTCTTTTACTTTATTTTATTTTATTTTCATTTATTTCATTTTATTCTATTTAATGTTTTTTTTTATTTTTTAATTGATCTCGTTTTATTTTATTTAATTTTTTATTTTTTTATTCTATTTTATTTTTCTTTTATTTTACTTTATTTTTTTCATTTCATTTTATTTTAGGCTATTAAGGTAGGCAATTTATTTGATTTTGTTTTATTTCAATCTTTTAATATTTTTAATTTTATTTTATTTTATTAAAACTTATTTTTTTTTTATTTAACTTTGTTTCATTTTTATTATTTTCTTTATTTCATTTTGTTTTATTTTATATCCTTTAATTTTAACTTTATTTTTTAAGTAATAAATTTAATTTTTTTTTATTTAATTTTATTTTATTTTGTTTAATTTTATTTTAGTTTATTTCATTTTATCTTAATTTATTTTATTTTATTTTATTTTGTTTTATTTTATTTTATTTTATTTTATTTTACTTTATATTATTTTATTTTACTTTATTTCATTTTATGTTATTGTATTTTATTTTATTCTATTTTATTATATTTTATTTTATTCAATTTAATTTCAGTTAATTTATTTTTTTTATTTTGTTTATTGTTTTATATATTTATTTCGTTTTATTTTCTAATTGCTTTTTTTACTTTATTTTATTTTATTTTTTTTATTTCATTTTATTCTATTTAATGTTGTTTTATTTTTTAATTTGATTTTGTTTTATTTAATTTAATTTTTTTGATTTCATTCTATTTAATTTTTTCATTTTAAGTTATTTTATTTTTCTTTTATTTTTCTCATTCCATTTTATTTTAATTTATTTTATTAAATTTTATTCTATTTGCCGTCTTTTTAAGTTTTGCTTTGTTTTATTTTATTTTTTTAATTGATTTTGTTTTATTACATTTTTTTTTTTGTTTAAAATTATTTTATTTCATTTCATTTTATTTTATGTTATTTTATTTTGATTTATTTTTCTTTTATTTCGTTTTATATTATTTTATGTTAGTTTATTTCTTTTTATTCTATTTAATTTTATTTATTTTACTTCATTTTATTTTATTTTTCTTTTATTTTATTTTAAAATAATTAATTATAAATAATATTTATTTAATAAGAATTAATTTAAAATAGTTATTTTATATTTATTTAATTTTGTTTTATTTTATTTTATTTTATTTCATTTTATTTTATTATATTACAATCATTTTATTTTTTATATTTTGTATTTCTTGACAGCTAGTGTAAACATTCGCCTTCCATTTGCCAATAGCGCGTGGTATGTGACGCATACCCAAAGCAAAGAAGCACAAATGCCAGCCATACCTTTCACGCTTTTTTGCTTGCTCTTGATGCCGCGTTTTTCTTTGTTTCTTATCCGCTGATTTGTAATTGTCACAATTGATGTTGACAGTTGAGCAAATGTTATTCATTCCAAATCCGTTGTAATATTTTTTGCTACTTCATTCTACAGCTGTGCGGTATCTGTAATAAAAGAGAGTAATTACATCTATAATAATCGTTTTATTATTTGCTGACTCAAGCTTTACATATTTGAGATTTATTAAATGGAATATTTTTTCTTAAGGGATTCTATATTTATCTTTACGTTAATTAGAAACTATATTTCATTTTCGAATTATGATAATATCCGCTTAAATAAACGATTGAATATAAATTGATTCGCGCTGCTAATATAACTTTTTTAAAATAATTCCAATAAATTTATTTATGCTAAATTGTATGCAAAAAATTATGTGTAGTATTTATATACATATGCGTACACATGTATTCGCTGTCGTTTATTTATAAGTTTAGAAAGTTATTTAGTTGAATATGTCGTGTCGTTGCACCACAATTGCAGTTGAATGTTGTGATTTTGAACCTTATTAAGGCATTCTAATTAGCATTCATTCAATTGGTTGCTAGATTTATAAATAGCATTGATGCAATAGTTACACTCAATTCACCAAGTAAAATGCTAAATTGAAAAAAAAAACGAATGCATACAAAGATTTGAAAATGTCATCCGCAAGCTCAGCACATTTTATTTCCTCTTCGTATGTTATTATTATCGCATATATGTATGTATGTGGACATATGTATGTAACTATGCATTCTTATTATTTATGCAACTATGCAACAAGTTTTGACCTCTTATGGAGGCGCATCAATTACAGGTGTGTAAACTTTTTGCTAAGCAATTTAACTAAGCAACAATGAATCATATAACTATTTTGTATTATATTTATGCGAGTGTGTATTGTTTTATAACTAAACTTATGCTACTTCGTACTATTAGTTATGTATATGCGATTAGCTGCGTATTAGTATGCAATAAGGTTCGTTGCTTAAGTCTTTTGAACAAGTATTGCATTTCGTGTTGCTTTTGTGAAACGTTCAAATCCAATTTAATGCCTTCAATTATTATGAATTCTAGAAGAAACGCGGAAATTATGAGTGAGTATTTAAGTATATAAGTTATATGATGATAATAAGAGTTAGTATGATGCGAGGAGGAAAAAGAAGGGGGTAATTAAAAACACGAAGGCGAAAGGCTGTAAGTATTGTTTCTAGGAGATGTTTGTAGGTTGTTAATTTGCTTGGTTGCAATCCGAAATTCTCAGGTTTGTATGTAGACGTGACAACCACGGAACGATAAAATAGAAAGTTTTGTAATAACTTAAGAATATTTGGAATATCTTATTAAACACTTCCTAAGATAAAAATTCCATACTATTAATATAGAAGCCATAATATAGAAGAAAACGCCCTATTTCAGAAAATATTTGATTCAAGCCCAATTAAAGAATTTGTTTTGAAAAAGCCTTATCTCAGAATTGGGTTGAAAAACGCTCATATATTTGAAGTATGATAATGCGAGCTGGTCGATAAGTAGCGAGGAATCAGTAAAGCTTCTATTGTTGGCTGTGCAGAAATGCTTGCCATTCCCCTACGGAAAATGAAATTATTTGGCTATCAATTCGGTCAACCCCTACTAGTCTCCAGGACCGGATCGCTTCATTCCTGCATAAATTTAAAGTCCTTTAGAGACTACCTACCACTGGTTGGCCATCATTCACACTAACTGTCTTTGGTTTACCATTATTTCGAAATCTTGGAACACGGTCAAGGTTATCTTCAGTGAAAAGACCAGCAGAATCTCTCATGTATCACCTAAGGATTTAAGACCAATCAGTATCTCGTAGTTTCTCCTTAAAAAGTTGTAGCGCTTGATTGATCTGTGTTACAGGATTGCTAGGGGTTACTGTCGCCTTAGCAATATACCTATTGTAAAGGAAGATCAAGGGAACAGTTCTCCATTTGATTGTAAAACAAATATAGGGGTCCCTAAAACACAAAGAATTTGCTCTGGCTGTCTTCCTAGACATCGATAGGGCGGTTAAAAATGATGTCACTAGGCCACCACAAGGGCTCTTTTTAGTTTAGGAGTCGAGTGGTCTGAATTCAACTGAAACAAACTTCTCTACAGTAAAACTCTCACAGCGACGTGGAGGCCTGAAGACCTAATGTGGTATATAGGGATAGTATGGCTGCGGTTGCCTTATCCTGCAGCAAGGGGGGGAGGGGCTATTGATGGGGCCCTTCCCAAGAGTAGTACACTGGTTTTTAAGATGGAAGTCAAACCTGTTCTGCTCTTGTGTGGTCTGATGGAGTGCACTGGACACGGCAAGCAGCATCAAAATATAAGTCACAGTACAACGGACAGCGCTGGTTGGTATCAGCGGCGTCCTAAAAACAACACATGCCTTGGGATTGAATGTTATGCTGAATATGCATTGAGTAGATATTGCGGGAAAGGCGGCTGCAGCCCTGTCGTTGCTCAGGCCTTATGATATGGGCTTTTTGACTTCGGGCACTGTAGCATTCTTACCCGGTTCGAGCTTATCCCTGATAGGACTGAATGTTGTGTGCCCATAACTACCCTCTGTGCAACCATCGCCCTAGTCATTTTCCCGAGAGAGGAATGGGGAACCAGTTAAATTGTTCATGAATGAGTCGAAGTTGGACGAAAAGGTTGGTAAAGGAAGGGGGTGTACTTTGTCAAGAGCTAAAAGTAAGCCGGAAATTTAGGTTGGCTGATCACTACAGCTCCTTCCAAGCGAAGGTTGCCACGTTTGAATATGCGGTGGATGAAATGCTATCCAGTGCTACTACGGTTAGACAATTTAACAACTTCTCTGACAGCCAAGGCCATGAGTTCAACTATAGTGAGATCGAGGGTGTATGCGAGTGCCTGATCTCACCTGCGATTGCATTGAACTATTTTATGATTAATATTATCTGGGTCCCGGGTTATAGTGATATCCCGGGCAACTCTCAAGCGGATTTCTTAGCCAGCATCGGTACAACTGAACCAGATGAAGGTGACTGTAGGTATTTTGGGATGCCACTGGTCGTCTCTGGTCTGCTCGTGCATAGATGGGCCTCGGTCAGCTCCGTAAGCATTGGGCGGACGCCATCACTTAGAGAGTAGCAAGATCCTTCTGGCAGAAAGTGGATGGCAGGAAGTCTACCGAAATGATTGGGTTCACTAAACTATCAATCCTCATTAGGGCCTCAACAGCGCACGGTCCAATGGGAAGCTATGCGGTACGTCTCAATATACTCGAAAGCCCATTCTGGTCGGCTGCTTTTGCCAGAACTACGCGAAAATATTTCAGTCGCGACTCATTTGGGTCCCCGAAGTATCTATCCCAAGTTGAGATCGGTCTCATTCGAAGCCATATCGTTGCTACGCGACCACTCTCTTTCTCTACCAGGGAAGATAAGACCTAACCTAGCCTATGGGTTTACCTAATCTCAAAGTAGTATTCCTTTTATAATTTTCTACCACGTACCACTTCCTGAACGCTTAGTAAATTTTGTTGGAATTCTTTAAGTTCAACCTAAACGTCTACATTTGTTAGCTACTGTTCTAGCTGTGATATTTCTGCTGCTGTTTGTTGTTTTTATACTCAGCTGAGCAGGGATCACAGAGTATATTGACTTTGTTCGCATAACGGTAATCCGTAACGGCATAAACTAATCGATATAGATATAGTCTTCTACATATCAAAATGATCTGGGCGAAAATAGAAATTCATTTAGCCATGTCCGTCCGTCCATCCGCCCGTAAACACGATAACTTGAGTAAGTTTTGAGGTATCTTGATGAAATTTGGTATTTAGGTTCCTGGGCGATCATATCAGATCGCTATTTCAATTGAACCAAATCGAACTACAACCACGCGCATTTTTTCTATATCGAAAATTTCGAAAATCAGAAAAAGTGGGATAATTCATTACCAAAGATGGATAAAGCGATTAGGCTTGGTAGGTGCATTGACCTCATGACGTAAAATAGAAAATTAGTAAAATTTTGGACAATGGGCGTGGCACCGCCCACTTTAAAAACAAGGTAATTTAAAGTTTTGCAAGACGTAATTTGGCAGTCGTTTAAGATATCATGATGAAATTTGGCGGGCACGTTACTCCTATTACTATATGTTTGCTAAATAAAAACTAGCAAAACCGGATGGCGAACACGCCCACTTTAAAAAATTTTTTTTTTAAATCAAATTTAAAAAAAAAATTAATATCTTTTCAGTATATAAGTAAATTATGTCAACATTCAAATCCAGTAATGATATGGTGCAACAAAATACAAAAATAAAATAAAATTTCAAAATGGGCGTGGCTCCGCCCTTTTTCATTTAATTCGTCTGAAATACTATTAAGGCCATAAGTTGAACAAAAATTTACCAATCCTTGTGAAATTTGGTAGGTGCATTGATTCTATGACGATAACTGTTTTCTGTGAAAATGGGCGAAACCGATTTGAAGCCACGCCCAGTTTTTATACACAGTCGACCCTCTGTACTTCCGCTCGGCCGTAAACACGATAACTTGAGCAACAATAGATATATCTTTACTAAACTCAGTTCACGTACTTATCTGAACTCACTTTAACTTGGTATAATAGCCGAAAACAGAGATGAAACATGATAATTGGATTGGTTTTTTGACGCAAAATATAACTTTAGAAAAAAATTTGTAAAATGGGTGCGACACCTACCATATTAAGTATAGGAAAATGAAAAAGTTCTGCAGGACGAAATCAAAAGCCCTTGGAATCTTGTACTGTTCGTGGTATGACATATATAAATAAATTAGCGGTACCCGACAGATGATATTCTGGATCACTCTGATCCACATTTTGGTGGATATCTCGAAAACGCCTTCACATATACAACTAAGGGCCACTCCCTTTTAAAACCCTGTTTAATACCTTTAATTTGATACGCATATCGTACAAACACATTGTAGAGTCACCCGGGTCCACCCTTAGGGTCCACTACGTTTTAAATTATCA
The DNA here is from genome assembly GCF_040869045.1 of Eurosta solidaginis. NCBI lineage: Eukaryota > Metazoa > Arthropoda > Insecta > Diptera > Tephritidae > Eurosta > Eurosta solidaginis. Next base: position 54,285,449 of record NC_090323.1, read on the forward strand.
TTAACACCTTTCATTTGATACCCATATCGTACAGCACACATTCTAGAGTCACCCCTGGTCCACCTTTATGGCGATATCCCGAAATGGCGTCCACCTATAAAACTATGGCGCACTCACTTTTAAAATACTTTTTAATACCTTCCATTTGAAACTCATGTCATATAAGCACATTCCAGGATTACCCTAGGTTCATTTTGCTAAATGGTGATTTTCCCTTATTTTGTCTCCAAAGCTCTCAGCTGAGTATGTAATGTTCGGTTACACCCTAACTTGGCCTTCCTTACTTGTTTAGTTTTGTTTTTTTTTTTTTTGTAAAATCGCCGTTTTATGGTATTTGCGGCAGCTGTGTGGCAGGCAGTCAGAGATCAACTACACCATCGCACAGAGATATCGACATTTTGATGTTTGATGCCTTTTGACCGAATGATTTATAGCCCACTCAGACGAAGACTGCAACGAAACAGAGGTTAAGCTGTCTTTTATGCCACTGTGCAACTGCACCAAAAACTATATTTAAACGTTGGTTAAAATAACAGTTCCACTAACTGATACACACACTCATACAACATATAGAGGCAGCTTGTAAGACCATGAAAATAGCTGTTTAACTTTTCATAGAGTGGTAGTTGTGATGGTGGCAACTTACATACATACATACGTACTATAAGACGCCACACTTGCAACCATGTAAATGATGGCAGCAACAACAATCGTGTGCACATAGAGCAACCGTCAAGTCAAAGCTACCGTTGCCATTTGCTGTTGCTGTCGTATTCGATTTTATTAGCAATTTTTTACAAAATGGGATATTAAAATGTGCTATATGCCCCATCGCGCTTAACAAGGCAACAAACAGCGCCAAAATGACTATGACAAAAAACGTTAGAAATGGTTTGAAGAAAAAGAAAAGTAAAAAAATAAATGTATGTACTAAAATTGTTTTCGTTAGTTTGTAAACTTTTAATATATAACCGTTTGCGTTTTTAAGAGACAAGATCTAAAGCTTTGAGGGATCTTGCAGAGCTATAATATGTCGACCTTTCCAGCTCATGCGACGAAAATGGGAGAGTTAACTGCTAAATTATTGGAGGTTCTTTTGGAGTTTGAATGGCTTTTCACACTTATATAAAGAAGATACCTTCCGGGCCAGTTGAATTAAGTTTCTTAGCAAACGTGTTTCCTTTGTGTTCTATGGACATTTGGGGCGCAGAGCCTTTGAAAGTGACAGAATATTTGTAAAAATATACTTTGAGTATTCGGTTAGTCATATATTCGAATAAGGCTGACTTTGTGTGATGGTATTGTTAATGGATTGTAACATCTATCTACGGAAAAGGATTCCTCGGGGTTTCCTGTCGGATTCGCAGCATGCCTATGGCAAAGGCATATCAACGGAAACGGCTCTCCATTTGATTGTAAACCAAATAGAGGGATCGCTAGAACAGAAAGGGTTTACTATGGGTGCCTTCCTAGATATCTAAGGGGGCAATCGAAAGAGATATATTTGGTCTAGGAGTCTAGCAAGCTCTGGTTGAATTTTTAACAAACTTCTTTGCAGGAGAATTGTCGCAGCGGAGTGCGGAGGGGCCATAACTGAGAGGAAGTTTTGCAGGGGCACGCCACAGACACATAAGACACCCCTTATCTCCTCTGCCCTGGGTTGTGGTAGTCAACGAGCTTCTTGTGGAGCTGGAAGCCAACGGCTGTCCGGTGGTTGCCTATGCGGATGACCTTGCTATCCCAGTCAGGGGCAAATTTCTGAGCACTCTGCGCGATATTCTGCAGGGCTACCTGGATACTGTGGCTAGGTGGGCTGAATCGTGTGGACTGGCGGTCAACCCGGCAAAAACGGAATTGGTTTTTTTACAAGGAGATATAAGATGCCCTTGTTTTTAGGAGTACCGTTGATATTTTCTGATAGGTTAAAATATTTGGAGACTGTTTTGGACAAGAAATTGTCCTGGAGACCCAATGAGGAAGATATCCGCGGTTGCCTTGTACTGGTGCAGGGCGCTATCGGAAATGGATGGCGACTCTCACCAGGATTAGTACACTGGCTTTTGAAGATGGTGGTTAAACTGATTCTGCTCTATGGGGTGCTAGTCTGGTGGAAAGAACTGGACACGGCGAGCACCTCCAAACTGTTAGTGTCAGTGCAACAGACGGCGCTGATCCGTGTCAGTGGCGTTCTCTGAACAACACCTACCTTGGCACTGAATATCATGCTGTCATGGAAAGGCGGCAGCGACCCGTTCGTTGGCCAGGCTTCGTAATATAGGCTATGGGCTTTCTGACTTCGGAAACTCTAGCCTTCTTACCAGGTTCGACTTTATCCCTCACAGGACGGACTATTGCATGTCGATAACTGCTTCCTATATAACCTTCAACTCAGTCATTCCCCCGAAGAGGAGTGGGGAAGTGGAACCATCTGGTGCATGAGACCGGTTATTTTTTTCGTGGACGGAATGGTTGGTGGGGAGTCTTTTGTCAAGAGCTAAATGTAAGCCGCAAGTTTAAGTCGGCTGATCACTGCAGTGTAATGCGGAAGTTGCTACGACTAAGAATGCGGTGGATGAAATGCTATCCAGTGCTACTACGGTTAGGGAATTTAACGTCTACTCTGATAGCCAAGCGGCTATCAAGGCCTAGAGTTCAACTACAGTGTGATCGAGGGTGGTCTGGGGCTATCTTATCTCGCTTGCGATTGCATAGAACTATTTTATAATTAAGGATATCTGGGTCCCGGGCCATAGTGATATCCCGGGTAACTGTCAAGCGGATTTCTTAGCCCGCATAGGTACTACTGAACCGGATGAAGATAGCTATAGGGATTTCGGGATTCCGCTGGCCACCTGTGGTTTGCTCCTCCATAGCTGGTCCTCGAGGCAGGTCAGCAAACGGTCTGCGGACACCACTGCTTGCAGGGTAGTAAGATTTTTCTGGCCGAAAGTGGATGGCAGGAGGTTTGCCGAAATAATTGGGTTCACTAAGGCTCAGCTATCAATGGTCATTGGAATTTTAACAGGGCACTGTCCCACGGGTATCCATGCGGAATGTCTCAATATACTGGAAATCCCATTCCGCTCGACTGCATTTGCCAGGACTACACGAAAGTATTTCGGCCGCGACTAACTTGGGTCTCCCGAGGATTTATTCAAGGTTGAGATCGGTATCATTGGGAACTTTATCGTTGCTATCCAGCGATGCTCTAAGTAGCTATATCTACGTCACCGTTATTTTGTTGTATGTGATAACACAATGGACCTTCATGTTGTCCAAGTGAGCTTCTCTAACCTAACCTAACCTAACCTAACCTAACATAAAATCGATATATTTTCAAAGAAAATTTTTTATGTAGGGTCGGCCCTCAGCAGTGGTTTGACAAACACTCTGCTAGTGCTATTCTATCATGAAAAGCCTCTCAGCGAATATCAATCTGATATTCGGTGTCAGCAACAAAAACGTGTATGTTCCAGTCTACAAAGAAATATCAAAAAGTAGCACTCGCAAATTGAAAGAGACGATCGTCCCATATCTGCTCCGAGCCCTATCGTGCCAAGTAATTATTATTACCAGCAGCCCCGCCAGTCATAGTTGTGCCCGAACTTCCATTTTGATATTTACAAATATTATATGAGAAGTTTGGTTTACATCGAGACACACAGATTGTTTTTTCCGAAAAAAAATTTTCATATTTGTTCAAACGATTTAATTATATTAGAAGAGAATAATAAATTTCTTTTTAATGCAGAACTGAAGTAAATATTTCGAAATATAAATGCAAGTCGAAAATATTGTAATTGATTAACTCAGTTTAATTTTTTTTCAATCCATTTGCACCAGAATGCACCTATGTTTTTCCTAAACTAATACACGTTACTTTATACTGGCATTTGATTTAGACGTACACACGGACGCACCGTGGAGGAAAAGAGAACTGTAATCAACCGATGATTAATTACGGATAACGGTCGTAAGATCGATGGCTGCCGGCAGAATCGTTGAACAGGCGGCGGAGCAGATGAAGAGTGTATCGATTGACTGCCACCCCTTTCATTAACCAGCGGTTGGTTACACGATGTATTGATCAATGAAAAGCTTACGGTTGCTGATGTTATCGTTAAAGAGTGACCGGGTTTCGGTGAACGCTGTATCGATTGACGGTGACAGGGCATGTAGTTTACTAGTGTCTTATCGATCGATAGAGGGGGGTATACGACGGCATTATTGACTGTTGGCTTTGGCGAATCGGTGGATCGATGCCGAAGCAAATCTGTGGGTGCTGGAATCTGTACACGGGGAGTCGTATAAGACGAGTAGGTAAATTGGTGGATTTCGGTTAGTAGGATTTGTGAATCTATGTTAATGAATCGGTGGATTGATTGCAAGCAATCGACGATTGCTGAAATCGATACCCGACGAGTCGCAGCTGACAATTAGTGGATCGTAGAATGTATACTCAGGTTATTTATATGGTAGCCTGGTCCGCAAATAACGATGGCGATGGCCGCACCTGTGTCTGTGAGAAGAAGGCGGTAGAAACTAGGCTCTTTCACACCCAATCTCCTGCCACAGCGAAAAGTAATGTGCGAAGAAAGCTAACTATTGATCAAAAATGGCTAGTCTGTGGAAGATAATGGAATTACCTCTTCGATGATCCAAGGACGTTATAAACGATATATATTGGAACGATTTTCCGTCATCCCTTGTCAAATTTGGTTTTGAGACAAACTGGTTTCGGCGTTGCGCAATCAACAGTGTCGATTTTCGAAATGCACAACGCCGAAACCGGTTTGTCCGAAAACCAAATTTGAGAAGGGATGACGGAAAATCGTTCCAATATACATCATTTATCCACCCTGTCGGAAAATAAACAAAACAAAATAACACGTTATAAACAGTTTGAGAAGTTAGCGCACTCGCACTGTGCATCCCCATTCGCTTGCTGAATTTTGTTACAGTGGCGCAGTATTTAATGGTAACTATATGAATGTGGGGTGGTGATGCTATTGAATACTTGTGAGGCTACTGAAAGCGACATCACAATATACTGACCTGACGGAGCAAACTATTAATCCTAAATTAGCTTAAAATTAAAGGCCTGCTATGCAGTTTCAAAGTTTCGATCCAAGTTTTGGGGTTGGTCTCCAGTAATTTTGTTGGATTTTGCGTCAGAAAATGTATAAACTTTTTACAGTCAATTTCTTTCCCGACGAAAAATATTATGTTCTGTTATCTCCATAATACCTTTCCCATGATATTGCTCGAAATAATGGACAGAAAAAAAGAAATTGCGTTCATTAAATATGAAAGAGTTAAACGAGTAATAAGCAAACGTTTGCTGGCTAGGTCGAGCTACGGTAAATTATAGTGAGGCCTATAAAGTATCCATTGGCCCCCAAATTGGGCGAGAGGAGGAGAGAAGACCTACGCTGATCCGATAAGATGAAATCGCAGGCATATTTGCTACGAAATAACCACCTCTTTAAAGGTGTTGCTGGTAAATTATTAAATTTGTTCTCTCCCAACATTTTTCCGCACCCTTCTTTTATGATTAAATGTTGCCTTCTGCAAGTGAGTATAACAAATTTGAACAAATTTTAAAATATACTGTGGAATACCATATTATTTATGATTATTAAGATGAAACAAAATAACAATAATAAAAATAACTGAAAGCAGCAACAAGCAACTGAAGTGAAACTTTTAGTTATAAAATTGTTATAGCTGTCACTTTGGTGGCATGAATCAATAAAAATGTACATATGTGTGAGTGCATACAAACTATTTATGAGTACCATACTTGTTAAAACTATTTCACATTATTAATATTGTTATTTTAGATTCGTTTTTTTGCAAAGTTAAATGAGTAAAACTATTTAAGATAACAGTACTTTTATTGTTATTCCAAATGAATATTGTTTATGTGTTTACTGTTAAGCGAAAATGAATAAAATATCTTAGTATAATCTAAAATTATTTTCTACACTGTATCAATTTGGAAATTCCAAACTCATCCTATTTACTATGATTTTTTTTAAGCAATATACGTGTTTATGGATGTAAATATAAAATTGAATCGTTTATTATCAAAAGGGCAAGTGTTAATATTATATATATTATATGTAATCGTCAGTCACAGAAAATGCTGTAATTATAATTTTCATGAAAATGGAATGGTATATTAACTTCGTAACGAATTCCAAAATTGAAAGTCATTGAAGGAAAATAGATAGACCCACCATTAATTATACCTAAATAATAAGGATGAAGAGCTGAGTTGATTTAGCCATGTCCGTCTGTCCATCTGTCTGTTAATAGGCAAACTAGTCCCTCAGTTTGTGTGATATCTTGATAAAATTTGGTTAGCGGGTGTCCGATTAGAAATTTTTTGGAACCGGTCGGATCGGACCGCTCTAGCATATATATTTCATAAAACTGATTGTTCAGATAAGAAACTTTTCGCAATTTCTGCCCCATTTTAACAGCTAGAAGCTTCCAATTTCACCAAATGCTCACATATATAGCATATACTGTTGTCTCAAAAATCATAGAGATCAGTGGAATATATATTATATAGCCCATATAAACTGTAATTTTTGCCCCCTACCGCTTGAAGCTTCAAATTTAATTAAATACTTACGCTAACGTCATATATTGTTGAAATAAGTGATTTGCAAAATAGAGCTTAATGTCAATGGTATTTCATTTCCCAAATGGATTTATAACAATAAATAGGAAAAACTTCAAATTTTAAGAAACGGCATGGCACCGCCTCTTTTATGGCTGAGCAATTTTCTATATTTCGGGAGCCATAACTCGAAGAAAAATTAGTTCAGAATAGAACCATATGTATGTGTATTATTGCGCAGCTTTGTAACACTATTAAGCACACAAAACAAAGAACAACAGAATTTCAAGTGTAAAGCTGGGCATGGAATGTTCGGTTTCACCCGAATTTAGACTTCCTTACTTCTTTGTTTTATATTTACCTCAAAAATCGCTAAGGTATGTACATCTGTTCACTATATATTTCATATCCTCTACAGCCGGTTATTTGGATATTACGAATGGGATAAAATTATATAAAAATTATTTTTCAGCCCAATTCATGAAAGGTATGAAGTCCCGTTCTTACATGTTTTTTTCTTCATATCTACTTTCAGTCATAGTAAATGGTATGTTTTATGTAAGAGGAAAACTGCTTTTGAAAAAATTTCGCTCATTCGTTTGTGACTTTTTGAGAATTTTACCATGTGAATTTGTGCCTGTTTAATAATAAAAAGTAATTTATTATAAACAAGTAAGAAAGTCTGAATTTTTATGAAGCCGAATATTACCTACCTAGCTGTGCACTTGACACGCTGTCCTTGTTTCCTGTTATAAGGCTGCACAATAATACATATACGGTTCCATTCTAAACTCATTCTTTTTGAAAAAAAAATTCGATTTTTTTGGGAGCCACTATCGACTTATTCGGTGGTAGCGCCTAGCGATATGTTTTATATCCTACTTAACTCAACCTGAAAAAAAAAGTTTATGTTAGAATTGCTCATCCATTAATCGGCCTATTCGTCAGCCCATTTGTCCGTGGAGTCATCGTCCCACATTTTTTTGGAATAACAGTCATTAGTAGAAATGTATTGTAATGAAATTCAACACACTGGTCTTTCTGACCGCGATAATACTCCTGTAAAAATAAATTCTATTTGAAAATAAAATATAATTCTGTGGTAATTCAAAACTTTACGAGAAATTACCGCCATTTATCAGACTACACTGTAAAATTTTTGTATGATCAACTTCGTATGGTTGACTTAAAAACTGTTGTTGGGTCACATTGCACCCATAATTCAGTACACCTTAATTCGCCCCTGAACTAACTACCCAGAATCCGCTCCTGCACTGATCCCTCAAAACGGTTTACCATTAACACCTGACATGATAACAACACAAGCTGATCGTAGGAGAGGCCTTGAACTTGAAATTCTTGTACGTATGTACATATGTATGTTTATATGTACAATTGCATATGCATATGATCTATTGTCTTTTGTATTTTTTTTATTTATTTATTGTTCTGCATTCTTTGTTTAAGCGCCAAATACACGACACAAACATTTCCGCGAACATTCTGCAATCTTGTTCGCAGCTTTGGCCATACACCATACGAACTTTTGGCCGAACATTAGTTCTCTTTCAGACAGCGATGAATACGGACAACAATTGTGCTGCAGCAATATTGCTCCCTGTGGCAATTAAGCGTAAAAAAAAGAGAGAAGATCGCAAAAAAAGAATTTGGTGCAAAGAATGGTTTAAAAAACGAGCAGTTCTTGGGCAAAGTGAGCTTATTAAAGAACTGGAATTCACGTCACAAAATGATTTTAAAAATTACGTTCGTATGAGCAAGGCAACATTTGACCAACTTTTACAAAAAATTTTGCCACTCATAACGAAACGGGATACAATAATGAGAGAAGCGGTTCCCCCTCATCACCGCCTTGCTTTAGCTTGCCGCTTTCTAGCTAGTGGCAATTGCTTTGAAGACTTAACATTTTGACAACAATTGCGCCCCAAACGATTGGGAAAATAATTACAGAGACTTGTGATGCCATAATAAGTCAACTGAAAGATTTTATTAAGGTAATTATTTATTGATTAAATTATTTGTTTTCGACTAAACAAGAAAAGTTTCATGTGTACATATGTGTGCCTGAAAATTATTGGTTTTTTGAAGTAAAAATAAAAATAAATTATTCGTCCGTTTCAAACGATGCAAAGAAATTTTGTAAGTTTTCTACCGAGCTCGAATTAATGGATGATGTATCTTCAACGATTCGTACGTTTCGTGTGACTTGAGATGACATCCTACTACTGTTTATGGACTAGCCGCTACTTAAAGGAGTCGGAACTCTTATTGTATAATACTGCATGTGTTGGGGCACCGCGTAGTTAAGTTGCGTAGACGTGCGCATTGGGTATTACGGAATGACATTTGGTGTTAATATTTGACTTGGGTTAAAAACAATCGCGTGTCTAAATTCCAACGCTCCCAAGCAACCTTGAAATAAAACATCTGATATGATTTTTCGCGCAATCTTTTTCTGGGAGGCCTCCATTTCACTATATTGCGAAGCCCACGATTGAGCCAAGGAGTCACCTTCTGTGGGTTCGCGGCTGTTGGCAAGTCTCTCGCATGCAATTTTAATAAGTGTATCTTCTTTAGAAACTTTTCTTTTGCTTGGTCGAACAGTGAATTCCTAAAAAGAAAGATTTATAAGTTTTTCATTACATTTCAGCTTCCACAAACAGAAAAAGATTGGAAGGTAGAAGCGAAAAATTTTGATGCACGCTGGAACTTCCCAAATTGTATAGGCTCAATTGATGGAAAACACGTCAATATAACAAAGCCACCTGGATCTGGATCTTTTTATAATAATTATAAAAAAAAATTTTCCATCATTTTAATGGCAGTGGTTAATGCTAGTTACGAATTTTTGATGGTGGATGTTGGCACAAATGGAAGAGCGTCTGATGCCGGTCTTTTTAGCGAAACAAAATTTTTTTCATCTCTAAAAAATAAAACATTGAAAATTCCTGACCCTCAGCCGCTTCCAAACTGCGAAGAAAAACTACAATTTGTATTCGTAGCTGACGATGCTTTTCCCCTGTTAGAAAATAGTATGAAGCCATTTAGCCACAACACACTCAAGGAAGAAGAAATAATTTTTAACTACAGGCTTTCTCGGGCGAGAAGAATTTTTGAAAACTGTTTTGTCATTTTAGCATCAAGATTTAGAATTCTCCTACAAACTATTAATTTATCACCAGAAAAAGTCACTAAAATTGTGTTAACCTATTGCTACTTGCATAACTTTTTACGGAGGCAAAATGAGGAGACGTATTTTGAAGGTGGATTCGATGTTGAAGAAACAGATCCCGGAGCGATAGAATACGCCGATTGGCATAATGACCATGGACTTACAGCTCTTCAAGCTTCAAGTGCAAAGAATGCATCCAATTTAGCAAAAATTACTCGAGAAAAATATTGTAATTATTTTAATGCAGTGGGAGCAGTTCCGAGGCAGAACAATATATTAAATATAAGAAAGTGAATTATTTACGGAATAAAAACAAAATGAATGTTTGTGTTCACAAAAAAAAAAAAAAGAAACAATAAAATTTTGACTTTTTTTCTTACCTCAAATGTGTTTGTATTTTCATCCTGCATTGTGGTAACGCCTGCCAAAGGTTCTTCTTGATCTTTCAAAAAGCATAGCAAATCATAGCATCAAAGAGTAGGAACATATTCATCCTCAGCACCAGCACCAGACTTCAAACTATCTCTCTTTCACGCCGGTATTGAGCCCGCAAACTACTTATTTTTTTTATAACTGTATCCTTTGTGGCATCAGGATCTACTTCTTTTAATTTTTCGATTAAAGTCGCATAATCATTATTCTTTTTAATTCTATTACAATAATCTTTGCTTTTTACTTGCAACAATGATGGCAAAGATTTATACATTTCAATAAATTCACTCAGAAATTTTTTATTGTCCATTTTACTTTTCCGCGCACGTCTGTTCCGTTCAGAAATTACTACGACTATGAGCTATTTCGCCATACGCGCACGAACAGTTCGCGCAAATGTTCGCCAAAAATCAAAATATTTTAATTTTTGGCGAACATTTGCGCGAACTGGCAAACACCACCATACACGACATAAAAGGTCGCAGAAACATGACATAACGGGAATGTTCGCGGAAATGTTCGTGTCGTGTATTTGTCGCTTTAGCAAACCGGTAAACAATATGTACATTTGTAATATTGTAATTATGTATAAAAGAGAAGATTTTGAGAAAATAAATTGTCATTTTGTCTTTATGCATTTAGTATAACTCTATAACTCATCGCGTATTTTTCATTAGCTTTGCCACCGGGCAAGCAAAATAATTTGTTCGTACAACTGTATTTGACTATCTTGGAAAAAGCGTGTGGTCTAATAAGGCCAATCGAATATTTTGAAAATCTATGCACCGACTTCAAAGACGGCTGATTACCATGCCCACTTTCTAAAGGCTCTCTTGTAGTCTCTACCACTCTCTCTCAGAAACTAGTCCGAATGACATGCCTTACTGTGAGAATATCTCAAACATCTTTACCCACCACAGATGCAGATTTTTTGTGAAAACCATAAATTAATGTTCTCCTTTTAGAGATGTTATATTCATCTAACCATAAAATATCGTTCACCACCAGTTATGCTGATTTAAGGATCACTGTTTGTTCTCATATCACTATCTCAAAGATCACATCGCTATTAAAATATTGCAATATGTCACAGAAAATTTAATTCTATCGTTCTTTTCCTTTTTTATTTTATTTTTGTGTTTCTGCTACGTTTTGCTGTTGTAGTGACACCACTGCGTGAGTGTTTGCTCTGGTTAAATACACTAAAGGGCATCCAACAGTGAGCGAGTGAACGAATCTACCAAGTGCATACCAAAGAAGCAGCTAGAAACTTGCTTAGTATACGAACTTACTTAGTGATGTTAGCATCCATTCTCTCTGAATGTATTTATTATATTGGTCACTTTTCACGACTGTTAAATAATTCATGCACACCCGCTGCGCTAAAGTCGGACGCTTTTCTGAGCAAAACTGAATTCAACCGAATTACTGAGCGCTATGTATATATATATATATATTTTTTTTTTTTTAGAACAAAATTAAATGAATCGAATCACGGGTATAATATTTCAAGTATATGCATGCAGAGGTGTATAAATAGGGGGGGGGGGGTTATTTAGGTCACTTGTATTGATAGTCTGCAGAGGATTGCATTTTATTTCGAACAAAGCTCTAAGTTTAGAAAATCCTACAATATAAAAATTAATTTGCCTTTTGAAAACTTTACAAGAAAACGGTAGCGTTGCGAACAACTAACTGGATTAACTCGTGCCAATTGGTCACACCAAGGGAACTTAAATCGTATTGCTACTGGTCTTTTCATCGGAGTGGACGCCACCCTCTTCCTTTGCTTCCGTGGTAGGGCTACGACAAGAATATCTTCTTAGCGGAGCATCACCTTTCATTCGCATTACCTGTCCTAGTCAGCGTAGCCGCTGAATTTAAAACGCTAGAATATGTTTATGTCTGCGTAAAGCAAACAGAAGGCTTGTTTTTGTTCTTGTTGTAGCAATAGAAACACTCCCCGAATTTTTTGAGGAATTTTAATGATGTTGATTGTCCTTTGCAACGTTCCGGTACAAGAACCATAAAGGAACAAACCCGACCATCCCGAAAATGGTTCAATATGACCACATTGAATCACCTTGGACATCCCGTCCCCACCCTCAAATTCCATAGGACTAGCCACAAGTGGATGAGGTTGACAAAGGCTATAAATTACGCTGGCGGCTTGAAAAGGTTGCGCTACACAAAACCTGCAATCCATGGATATTCTACTTTACGACGATAAGCATACCTACCGTGAGTGTATAATAAGCCCCATATCCCGCTGGAAACAATATTTTTATTGGATTCCTTATTATTAATTTTAGGTGGTCGCAGTGTATAAAATCATTCAAAATATTTTTAGCCCGATCCCCTGACCCCGGTTGAAAAAAGCACCATATTTTGACCGGTAGTCTACATTTGTAAACATGATATCAAATCTATGGAAAATTTCATCATGTTGTGGACTTTGACTTTTCGAGGCATAATTCCAATACCTTTTATTACTTCAAGCTTATTTATGGTGCCCTTGTCGGACAGTGTGATGCCTGAGGCTAGCTTCATAGCTTCCGACTATGTTTTTGAGAGTTTAAGAGCGTTCTGCATCACAGGAGGGTGGTGGGACTTCGCTGGCCAAGAACTGCATCTTTTGAATGATTTGCAGACAGTCGGTATAATAACGGGCTTAATTTCAATGCAACCTTCCTTGTGTTGATAGCAGTGAGCAGAAAGGGACAATGAAGTCCCAAGCAAGAGGACAAAAGCGCGACAAGCGATCATCGGAATCGGAGAGAAAAATTTACAAAAAATTCAACAAGCTCCGACATAAAGACTTTGGATCTAAGGCTACCTTTCACGCATTTAGGCGTGCAAATTTTGATTTGATCCATCAGGTAGTCTCATCCAATGACCGGGAAGCTCTTTTTCTGGGAAACAATATTACTAATTGTATCAATCTTTTTAAAGACTGTCAATCAAATTTGTTCTAATAATATACCTCGAAGAAAAAAAAATTTACAAAATTCAATGGTATACTAAAAAATTAAAGCGGCTGAAGAATTTGAGAAATAAATATTTCAAGAAATTTAAGTCTACTAAGTCCTTGGTATTTAAAGCTAAATTCCTGCAATTTTCCAAGAAATTTAAAGTGCTAATTAAGGGGCTCCACAGAAATTTTGTACGAAACTTTGAATTGGATATTAAAGAAAATCCCAAGGCGTTTTGCAATTACGTAAAATCAAAAAAGCTTTGCTGGGGTATCCCATCAGCAGTTTACTACGATACTGAGTATGCCTCTTCACCTGCTGAGGAAGCTAACATCTTTGAAGATTTTTTCCGCTAAAATTTTGTCACGCATTCAGATATTCCGCAGGTTTCCCCCTATATGCCTGCCTCTCCTATCAACTTCGGAGCAGTGAATCTTCCCATTGATGATGTTGTGCATGGAATTCGAAACTTAAAATCATTTACACATACTGATATTGCCGGCTTATCGTCTTATCTATTACAAAATTGCTTTGGCTCAGTCGCCCCCTCCTCATAATTTTCAACAAATCCCTCGAATGTGGTGAATTCATTGATGATTGGAAAATAACCTATATTACTCCAACTATCAAGAATGGCAATAAAAATAAAGTCGCCAATTATAGGCCCATTGCAAAGTTGTCAACGGTATCAAAATTATTTGAGTATATCGTTAAACAGAAAATGTATTTTCCGTTAGGCGTCTAATCAATGAAAAACAGCGCGGCTTCATGTCCGGTAGGGCCACTGTGACTAACCTTTCAATTTTCGCTGATTTCTGCATTTCCACTTTCAACAGCCGTCTTCAAGTTGATGTCATATACACGGATTTCTCAAAAGCGTTTGATAAGGTTAGTCACTCTTTATTGATCTCTAAGTTAGCCTGTCTGGGTTATCACTCAATATTCTTATCTTGGTTAAGATCACACCTTAGCCAAAGGAGCTGTGTGGTTGCGATTGACAACACTTACTAAAAATCTTTTATGGCCACCTCTGGCTTGCCACAAGTTAGAATCCTGGGGCTATTGCTGTTCGTCATTTATATAAATGACATTTCGTCCTGCTGCGAGTACTCTAACTTTCTCCTATACGCTGACGACTTAAAAATTTTCAATACCATATCAAATTCTTCTGATGTGGAATTGATTTAGTCGAACTTGAGCAATGTTGCAGTATAGTGTAGAACAAATAACCTACAGCTGAATGTCATGAAATGCTTTCATGTTAACTTCGATAAATCGCGTAGCCAGATTCTCACCTCGTATTTCATTGATGGTGCTCATCTCTCAATTCTTAGAGAGATTATGGATTTAGGGGTAGTTTTCGATTCAACCGAACCGTATTATGAGTGCCATATTATGAGGCTCGAACGGGTGCAAAGAACTTTTCTTCGCTTTGCCTTGCGGTCGCTGAAATTTTCTGAATCTATTCCTTCATATGAAGCTAGATGTGCACTCATAAACCTTCAGTCACTTTAATGCAGAAGAGCTATCCTTTCTCTTACTTTTGTTTTTGACATTATTAGTGGTGCGATTGATGCTCCATGTCTACTTCAGAGCATCTGCTTCCATGTCCCTAACATGACCCTTCCTAGTAGAGATATCTTTTATACGGATTTTGCGAGGACCCTCTTTGCCTCTGATGCACCTATGTTTAGGGCAATGGCAGAATTTAATAGTATCTCAAGCTTTTCAGCCATTAATTTCTCTTTGCCATAACCCATGTTCAAAACACTTTTAGCTGATACATTTTCATAGTGAGTTAAGTTTTTGGTATACTTGTTATCTATGTAGTCTATAAATTTATTGTTAATAGAACAGTTAATGTTTTAATCAATTTATAAATTAACCCAATCATTATAAGTCTACAATTGTTATCTAACCTGTAATGTTTGTAATACCAAAAACTGAACTAAAATAAATTAAAAATATATTCAAGGAGTATTTAGTGAAATTATAGGGTCCTTGCTACTGGTCGCGGTAGCACTCGAAACTCTGCTTTAAGTAACAATCTTGGTCTAATAATTATTATCGACGTTGGTGAAATCAATTTTTTGTAGTATTCCAAAAGAAGGGGAAAGTTCAATAAAGAATATAGATCAGACATTGCATAGAGTTATAAAAGCTAAAAACTTCAAAACAGGCAATTAATTATTCTTCTTGCCCCACCGTAAGTCAAAGACGTTCTATGACCCTGAACATACTATGGCCCTGTTTGTATATTTGTACATTATTCTTGTGCATTTTTATTTGTATTTAGTCCTTTGTCACTTGTCGTCTTGTCATGTACTGATTCTGTATGTCTGGCGTAAAACGCGTAAATTACTACACGACGGGGTGGCTACCCGTGTTGAGTTGGCATAAATTATCGAAAAAGCTCAAAATGACTGTACCGACAACAGAAATAATAACAACAACAACCTCACAACGACATTTATTCCCATTGAATTTGTTGTTATTGTTTACTTTCAGCTATTTGCCCGCTAGCTCAGGAGTATAGCAAAACAGTTAGTCACCAAGCAGCCAGTTTTTAGAAGATACCTATGTTATGTATG
The DNA here is from genome assembly GCF_040869045.1 of Eurosta solidaginis. Taxonomy (NCBI): domain Eukaryota; kingdom Metazoa; phylum Arthropoda; class Insecta; order Diptera; family Tephritidae; genus Eurosta; species Eurosta solidaginis. The sequence continues at coordinate 54,301,265 of NC_090323.1, forward strand.
TATGTCTTGCATCAGGTAGCGCACAACAACAGCAATTGGAGCAGCAACAATGTTGAAATGAATTATGACTTGTTGATCGATTGTTGATGATGCTGAGTAGATAAGACATGAGCAATGAAGCTAAAGGGGTAAGAATATATACAGACATACAGCAAAAAGCTAAGGAAGGACATTAAAAGTGTAGTAAAGTTGAAATGATTATTTTTGTGTGAAAGTTTTAACTGCTGGTGTTGTGATTGTGAAACTGAATCCAAGTTCGTGTCTTGAGCGTTTTGTTGTTCTCTAAAGAAAACAATTAAAAACAAGTAAGGAAGGTTAAGTTCGGGTGTAACCGAACATTACATACTCAGTTGAGAGCTATGGTGACAACATAAGGGAAAATAACCATGTTGGAAAATGAAACGAGGGAAACCCTGGAATGTGTTTGTATGACATGTGTATCAAATGAAAGGCATTAAAGAGTATTTTGTGAGAGAGTGGACCATAGTTCTATAGGTGGACGCCATTTAGGGATATCGCCATAAAGGTGGACCAGGGGTGACTCTAGACTTTGTTTGTACGATATGGGTACCAAATGAAAGGTGTTAATGAGTATTTTTAAAAGGGAGTGGGCCCTCGTTTTATAGGTGGTCGCCTTTTAGAGATATGGCCATAAAGGTGGACCAGGGGTGACTCTAGAATATGTTTGTACGATATGGGTATCAAATGAAAGGTGTTAATGACTATTTTAAAAGGGCGTGGGGCTTAGTTCTATAGGTGGACGCCTTTTCGAGATATCGCCATAAAGGTGGACCAGGGGTGACTCTAGAATGTGTTTGTACGATATTGGTATCAAATTAAAGGTATTAATGAGAGCTTTAAAAGGGAGTGGTTGTAGTTGTATATGTGAAGGCGTTTTCCAGATATCGACCAATATGTGGACCAGGGTGACCCAGAACATCATCTGTTGGATACCGCTAATTTATTTATATATGTAATACCTGCCAAGATTTCAAGGGTTCTTTATTTCGCCCTGCAGAACTTTTTCATTTTCTTCTACTTAATATGGTAGGTGTCACAACCATTTTTCAAAGTTTTTTCCAAAGTTATATTTCGCGTCAATAAACCAATCCAATTACCATGTTTCATCCCTCTTTTCGTATTTGGTATAGAATTATGGCATTTTTTTCATTTTTCGTAATTTTCGATATCGAAAAAGTGGGCGTGGTTACGGTCCGATTTCATTAATTTTAAATGGCGATCTGAGATGAGTGCCCAGGAACCTACTTACCAAATCTCATCAAGATACCTCAAAATTTACTCAAGTTATCGTGTTAGTGGCCATGCGGAAGGACAGACGGACGACTGTGTATAAAAACTGGGCGTGGCTTTAACCGATTTCGCCCATTTTCACAGAAAACAGTTAGCGTCATAATATCTATGCCCCTACCAAATTTCACAAGGATTGGTAAATTTTTGTTCGACTTATGGCATTAAAAGTATCCTAGACAAATTAAATGAAAAAGGGCGGAGCCACGCCCATTTTGAAATTTTCTTTTATTTTTGTATTTTGTTGCACCATATCATTATTGGAGTTGAATGTTGACATAATTTACTTATATACTGTAAAGATATTAAATTTTTTGTTAAAATTTTAATTTAAAAAAAAAATTTTTTTTAAAAGTGGGCGTGGTCCTTCTCCGATTTTGCTAATTTTTATTAAGCGTACATATAGTAATAGGAGTAACGTTCCTGCCAGATTTCATCATGATATCTTCAACAACTGCCAAATTACAGCTTGCAAAAATTTTAAATTACCTTCTTTTAAAAGTGGGCGGTGCCACGCCCATTGTCCAAAATTTTACTAGTTTTCTATTCTGTGTCATAAGGTCAACTCATCTACCAAGTTTCATCGTTTTAGTTTTCTTTGGTAATGAATTATCGCACTTTTTCGGTTTTTCGAAATTTTCGATATCGAAAAAGTGGGCGTGGTTATGGTCCGATTTCGTTCATTTTAAATAGCGATCTGAGATGAGTGCTCAGAAACCTACGCACAAAATTTCATCAAGATACCTCAAAATTTACTCAAGTTATCGTGTTAACGGACGGACGGACGGACATGGCTCAATCAAATTTTTTTTCGATCCTGATTATTTTGATATATGGAAGTCTATATCTATCTCGATTCCTTTACACCTGTACAACCAACCGTTATCCTATCAAACTTAATATACTCTGTGAGCTCTGCTCAACTGAGTATAAAAAAGGAAATTAATTAGACGGTTTTAACAATTTTTGTTGCCTGGCCTAATGGTTTATGAGATCGCGGGTTCGAAACGAGTTTAAAGCCTAACAATAATTATTTTATTATTGTTATGATAAATTTTTCCTAAAACTAAAATAGTTTTAAATTAGAAAAGTAGAAAAAAAATAAATTTGGGCAACTGCCAAAGCTCGTTGTATAGGTCCATTTCGGGACCTGTTAAATTCCTTCATCGGTAACGTTTAGATGGCGCTGCACTAACCATAATGGATATAAATGGATCCCGAAATGGATCTATACTGATCTGAAAAGCTCAGTACAAAAATTTCAGAGTTTTCATTTTTTTAAATTATTTTTTTTGCTGGTTCTTCTCCTCAATCACAACATATTGATAATGACTCTACCCTTACACCTACTTTATTGAAGAACACATCAATCCGATGAAATACAGGACCAGTGATAGCATATATCTAATGTTATTCGTATCGCTACCTAGGACAAAATTGAGTACCAGCGACCAAAGAAATCCAACTGGTACGATGAAGATTGCCACATTGCAATCGAAGGAAGTCCTTTTTACAGGGCAACAATAAGAGCCAACGCAAGAAGAAGAGTTTGTGAAAAGGGAAGCTAGATGACCTTACAGAAAGAAAAAAACAGAGCCACAAGGGTATGAGTGCGAGGAGCTTGATCTGCTAGCCGCTAGGAATAACGCTCTCAAATTTTACAAACAAATCCTGCGAGAAAGCTCCTGGCAAACTCCTGTAAAAACGAAACTGTCGACATCGTAACAGATTTCCAGAAAGTTCTAAGATTATAGAGGTTACACTTTCCTGTGCACCTGAATGAAAAGAGCCATGAAATATATGCTCGGACAAGTGTTTTCCCGGCGATTGGGATATAAGTGTTCTTTAGGCAACTGTCGCGCAACCAGTCTAATATCGCATATAAGGTCCCACAAGAGCGTTGTGCGAAATGTTAAAGCCCACCGTGACTCATCTCATTGGACCTTAATAGTGCCGTTTCGCCCATAGTATATCTACCAAAAATCATATTTTCACTAAAACTAGCGTAAACAAATTGATACACATTACCTCTTCGTCGATTTCAAAGCCGCCTTTGACATCACAAAACGGTATGCCTATATGTTTATTGGCAAAACGTGTACGGATGTGCAATACGACGTTGAGCAGCACCAGGATTGATAAGGATATCTCCGAGTAGGCTGGAATTTAACGAGGTTTCAGATAGGGCGACCTTCTATCGTGCGATTTCTTTAACTTAACTTAATTTAATTGCTCGGCAAAAAGAATCGGAAAAGACTGGTTGGATAGTGAACGAGACCGCAAAAAATACCAGTTGTCATCAAGCAAATAGTCAGCGCATTTTGGCCTTGACTACCACTCCACGGTTGGTAGCCATAATTTCAAAATAGTAAAAGACTTCGGTAATTTGGGAACCAGCATTGACACAAACAATAGCGTCAGCTTAGAAATCTAGCGAAGAATCACTCTTGCCAATAAATGCTACTTTGATTTAAGGAAATTGAAAAGTAAATTCCTTTCTCGGCAAACAAAAATCTTGCTCAACAAGTCACTTATCGTACCCGTGCTGCTATATGATGCAGAAGCACGAACCATAACAACATCAGATGAAGCGGCTCTGGGAGTGTTCGAAAGAAAGGTTCGTCGGAAAATTTATGGACCTCTACACATAGGCTATGGCGAGTACCGAAGAAGATTTAATGATGACCTGCACGAGCAATATAATTCAGCTAATTAAAAAGCAGCGGTTATACTGGGAAGGCCAAATTATGGTAGTAAAAGGTGATGATCTGGCTAATAATTTATTTTTATCGGAACCAGCCTAAGGAAATGGATGAAGAGGTCGTTCCACACTTTGCTGAAAGGACCATGCGGAAAACGATTTAAATGCCCTTGATGTGACCAATTGGCTAACCCAGTGAACAAACGACTGGCGTGCTTAGTTCGACGGCCCTAACAAGGAAAAGGAAGCTATTCAAGGTGATGTTTAAAAAATTTTACAGTGAAATTAAGCTTTGCAGTAGATGGCCTCTGAAGTCAGTAGCTAGTGATACAAATTTCTGGCTCAGAAATGGATCTAAAATATCACATAAAAGCTAGTACACTTTTCCTTGTTTCAAAATCGACATTTTTATATTTCAAATATATGATCTATTTCGTAAACAGGCTGTCCACAAAATAAACTGCCACTAGTCTTAAGCAGCTAAGACTATACGTATGCCTTCTTTCGCCACACTTTATAGAGTTTTTAACTGATATTCCCTTTTGTTCGAAACTATCAAAAAAGGTGATGAAATTGTACTAAAAGCAACAGCAGAAATTCTGTCCGGTTCGCAGCCAACGAAACAGTATAAACAAAGGAGCTAGATAAGCTACTAAAACTAGTTCGAAAGTGAAAAAGCGTAGTTTGGAAATACAGAAAAGTTTGGATAATTTCCGACAATATCGCCAAGTTAATATCGCCAGTTGAAAGCAGTTGAAAAAGAAATTGGGTGGCTCCGAATGCACTAAAAGTTTACCAGTTTTGAACATGAGCTTTTGCCACAGGGGTTATACCAGCCTGCCAGTTGCTAGTAGATCGAACATCTCATACTAAGGAGTAATTGCATGACTTTTACTTTTAGTTTCCCAAACCATTTTGAAGCAGGATTTTTTGCGCATATCACATCCATGTGGATATAAGGAAGCATGTTGAGATATTCGAGCTTTTCGCCTGTTAAATTAAAAACGTTAAAATGGTCAATATTGATGGCACTACAAAATTTAAAAATTCTTGTCCTTAAGAGACATTTTTATACTAACGTACTAAGAAGCTCAAATAAATATTTTACAAATTGAAAAATTAACCGTTTAAATTACACAAAATAAGAATGCACTCAACAATACAATTCCACTTGAAATATCAATTTCAACATAACTGAATAAATATTTGCGTTGAAATTAACAAAATGCCAACTTTAAAAAGGCGAGCAAGAGCATAATGCCGATGTGGTATTAAAAATACTTATGACCAAAGGTGGAGAATATCGATTGAAAATTACCCTGTCAAAGCTAATTATCGCCAATTTAAAAACGGTTAATCAAGGTACAGGAACAAAGGTGGCAGCAGCGATAAATAGGGGCAGAAGAAAAACGTGACAGCCTTTAAAAAGGTAATAATTTTCTTACGCATAATAAAAAAATGTATAAACAATTAAAAATCGACTGAAAAAAGCAGCAACAAGAACATACACCAGACAAAATTAATATGCCACATATAGCGCCCAATTGAAAGCAAACTGCAACCAAAAGCGATCGCCATATCTCATTTATGTGATGCGTATGATGTGATGACAACACAATGATGGCAGTGTTCATGACGTTTGCTGGTGACACTAATGTACACTAATATGTGGGAACGAGCATTAAAAATACAATACAAAATTAAAAGAAAACAGGTAAGGAAGCCTAAGTTCGGGTAAAACCAAACATTACATACCCCACTGTACACTTGAAATGCTGTTGTTGTTTGTTTTGTGTGCTTAATAGTGTTACAAGGCTGCGAAATAAGGTTTTTTGTGTTTTCCAAAATGTGATATATATATAAAGTGGGCGTGGTTATCATCCGAATTCGCTCATTTTCTATACCAATCTATTCTAAGTCCAGATAAGCTCGTGTACCAAATTTGGTGAAGATATCTCAATACTTACTCAAGTTACGTGTTAACGGACAGACGTACAGACGGGCGGACGGACGGACATGGCTCAATATTTTTTTTTGGATACTGATGATTTTGAAATATGGAAGTCTATATCTATCTCGATTCCTTTATACCTGTACAACCAACCGTTATCCAATCAAAGTTATAATCCCCTGTGTACAAATACAGCGGGTATAATAAATAACAACAAAAAAATTTAATAACATTTATATTTAAAAAATCATTTCAAGTGAACATAACGCTTACGCATGCGCAGATCAATGAATGTGTACGCGCGCGTGCGCGTGAACCTTCGTCTCATTGCACGATCATTTACAGCTCAAAAATGCAGTACAAAGGCATGCGAAAAACAAAAAAAAAAATATAAACAAAAAATGAGCGAAATTCATTACAAATATGCAGCAAAAATTAAAAATAATTTTGCACGCATCACAGTCAAATAATAATAATTGCAAGTTTAAACAAGGATCGTCCGTCATCGTCGGTAGGCAAGCACATTTGTCATAATACCCGATATGGTCAGTAGATGTCTGACGTGATCAGCCGTTGCTATTAGCTTGCTTCTGTACATATATCACATTAGGAGCAACAAATTTTTCAGCCCAGCAGTTGGAGTAGACACAGAAACAGCAGCCGCGCTGACATTCCTTATCTGAATGTTGTGAATTTTTGCAGAAATAAAATCATAAATGACACACATGCGCCACAACAATGACAACAAAAGGTGAAAATTGAAAGAGTACAACAGCGAGAAGAACAGAAGCAACTAAAATGCCTTATGCTGCTATAATTATGCCACAACAACACAATCGATGCGTTGTTTAGGCGTCATTTCATTGTCAATGCATAAAAAAGCTTCAATTCACGATGAGTTTTTATCTGATATCAAACAGAATATTCATTTAGTGGGCTATTGTTAGTGCGTTTGATTAACGTAGCACTTTTTATCAGCTTCAAATTTGTATGGACATTGAGACCATATCACACCAGTTATTAATATTTTTATACCCAGCCTTCTAAGTATACGAAATTTGATGTAGTGGAGTTGGTTGCATGACAGATTTTGACTTGCCCTAGGTTAGGTTAGGTTGAACTGGCCAGTTCGGGTGGACCTCACGTAGACTGAATTTTTTTACGACCAAAGTGAAAAACCACATCAAAACCTGTTAAAGAAAAAAACCGTCTTCTTGGCAAATACTAGAAGCTTTTTGGGACCTGGGGCAATTGCTGTTTCTAGATTTGACAGTTTATTCAAAGATTTCCGGAGATACGGTTTGTTCGAAACGGTAGCAGAGATAGCGTGATATTACACTCAGCAGTCGGTATGATCTTTGATCCAATATAGATGTACGCTTCTCCTTATCCCAATTCTTTCTAGGGATTTCTTACACTGCAACACAGTTTTAAATGCTGTGCTATGCGAGGCAATTGCCTCAATTGCTGTTTGGTTGTCTATATGAAAGTTGACGCGTTTGCAGTTTAAGCTATTTTCTTTCACTGTTTCTACTACTTTGGTTACGTGTACTACATCCTTCTGAAAAACGATACAGTGAACCGCAGCATCTTGTTGTTTCCAGATCAGCATAATTACTTTGGATCCATCGGTGTACACGTGTATCGTGTAGTCCACCATTTCGGCCCCCTGCGACAACTCTACTCCACTTCTATTATGGTTCTAAGAGCCCATTTGAAGCGCAGATACGAAGTTAGGTAATTCAACCTAAAATCATCAAAAAATAGTTTATAAATTTAGCAGTCTCATTTTTTTCGAAAGTGAAATTTTCTTCGAACTTACTATATACTTTGTATAACCCCTAAAAAATTCACTATTGGGTATAAAAATATCGCTTCAACCATATTAATTCCATCTAAATTGTTTGTAATTTATTCTTTCAATTTTTATTTAATTTTTATTTCAATACAGAACGCAAACATACACACATATATAGGTTTGTTTTTGCCAAATAAATTTCATTATTTTATTGCTATTGTCTAAGGAATTCAGAGCGTTGTGTCATTTTTAGTATATCGAGAATTTCAATTAAAGCAAAATTTGTAAACGATGCACGCATATTTTTGGTTCAGCGGCGATCTCAAGGATTCATTATTTCATATTTTTGGAATGTAAAAAATTTTGTTATTCCTTTCATACCTATCGTTCAAACAATTTTTAACATTTCGGCTATATTTGATGGGCTCTTCTTCCATTTAATTACAAAATATTTCATATTTTTGTAGAATCATTTTTCATTCCATTTTGCATTGCCAAATTGGAGATATTCATCCTCGAGCTACTAATAAAAAAACAGTTTTTCAAAGAAATACTTGACGTCGTTTTATATAATTGGTTAAGCAAGAAGGTTAGGGTTAAGCATTTTCTTCTGTTAAATAAGCTCTCTTCAATGTTGGTCTGCGCATGATTTTTATGTAAGATACTTAAACTGAGCATATCAGTGTTTTCATTTGAACGACGGGGCTTTCGGAATTGTCTTGGGTTTAAATTTGCACCCATGTCGCTATCACATCGGGTTAGTATTTTGTAGCTCGCCTACCACACCGACGGCTGTGAATTAAGTTTCCGGGAAGAGCTAAATCAAGAACTTTGGCAATAGTGCAGTAATAGCGCAGGAAAATGAACCAGGGAATTAATTCCTGAACTAAATCCATATTTAGAGTGATCACACGGTGGGGTCGATTTCTGTCTGATCCAAGTTCTAGCCGGAATGAATGGGTAATGTTGAAAACCCGAACTTCCTGTACATCGGAAATTTAGATGATGTACGCCACACCTTCTTTGAACGGGAAGCTGCGCCTAACAGCACAGGAGGATAGAAGATATACTCAACGACTTATCGCCAGGCAGTGTCATCATTAACATGACCTGCCGAAGCGACAGATGGGATATGGTCAACAGATACGTGAAGCACATACTTCTCAGCAAACTAGAAGATGAATGCCAAACCCTTTGGCTGCTCACTTATTTTTTGCAACATAGAAGAAGTGTTTATTGCACCGGCTTTCGAAAGCAAGCACAGTTTTCGTGGTCGGAGCGAAAATGGCATCAATCCGTAGTTCATATATGTATGTATATCAAGTTCCCTTTGTGCCGTGTCCGATTCGCTTGTGTATCATATATGAGCAACCTTATATATACTATACTACGGAAATTCCGTAAACGTGCTGTTTTATATCTGTCTTTCGTATGGGACGTTGCTGTATAGACTTTGTAAACTATATACTTAAAAAAAACTTTAAAAAAATTAAGTGAATTTCAAATACTTCCTAAAAATTCGTCAAAATTCGTCAACTTTTTTTTGTTTTTGTATATTTTTTTTACTATTATCTTTAAACAGTTTATATCTTCAAAAGTTGTTCCAACGTAATTACGAATCTTGAAAGAAATCGTTGGACGTGGAGCACTTCACGGATATTGTTATATGGGACAGGGAACCTGATATGTATGTATATGTAAATATGTACAAAGGCTAATGTGAAGAACGCCTTCATTGTCGTTGGTGTTTCCAATTGGCACCAGATAACGCGTCGAAGAGACGAATGAAATGATGCATTGTGCGATTGAAATAATTCAAATGGCTCACAGCCAATTTTAAGGAAGAAGATTCTACCTCTAGAGCTCGAATTATTACAAAATTTAAGTGTACTTTTGGACTATAATAATAGCAGTTTAACCTACAAGGATCTTATATTCGGATTATGGTCGGAATACGTGAACGCATATAATAATTGCAAGTTGTGCCGATACACTTTACTTACTTACTTAATTGGTGCTTAACTGCTTAAAATGTTACAAGGCGCGCGAGGTGCCCATTGGTCACACCAAGGGAATACAAATCCTTTTCCACCTTTTCTTTCCAGCGGAGTGGGTGCCGCCATCTTCCTCTGCTTCCATAGGCGCGTTGCGATAAGAATACTTTTTTGGCCGGATCATCGCCTTTCATTCGCATAACATGAACTAGCCAGCGATGCCGCTGTGTTTTGTTTCGCTAGACCATACTGAAGTCTGCATAAAGCTCGTATAGCAGCGAGGAGCTGTTGAGGCACATACATCAAATTCTATAAAAAAAAGGTCGAAGGAGTGCATTCCCGACGATTGGAATCTAATGGTGATCTCCTTTCTACACGAAATGTTGCCACTTTCAGCGGAAAACATTTTTAAGATTCTCACTTCGCCTTGTGAAATTATAGCCACATAAAAAGTTCAGTGCCACCCTGCACGACTTGAAAAGAACAAAAATTGTAACCATTTTTACAAAAAAAAAATGCTGTTCGTGTGGTTGTTCGCTGTCAACAACTGTGGTCGCAAATTTTTAGGGTTAGGTTGTTAAGAAAAGATAATGATGCCCTCTATTGAGGCTAAGCTGATTTTACAACAGAACACAACTCTTTGAAGGGTTGGCGTGAAGGCGACATTTTCGTGTAGAAAAGAAAACACCATAAATATTTTTTGCTCAGTCCAGAAGAATCATCTTTATATCAGACATTTCCAAGTCACCAAATCGTGGAAAAACTCCCGTGAAAAAAGAATTGACACACAAAAGAAAATAATTGACACACACCACCAAACCAACCAGTGACGAGTTTTTTGACGCATGGATTTCGGTTCTGAAAAAAGTTTAGTTCTTTGCCAAAAAACTTACACATACATATGTAGATAAGTTGGTCTATACAGATCTTTAGTTTTATGTGTAAATATTGCCGACAATTTGCAGAAATCTGAAAGAAAGGTAACCTCAAACAGAGATTGTAAAGACACAAAAAAGCGCAAACTGACACAAAAACGAGCAAATACCAATTTTCGCGCTCACCATTTTTACACACATTCCTTGTTTTATTATTCGCATTAAGTTTATTTTTAAATCATGTGTAAATTCGTGCGATTTCTCTCCTTTATACCTAAATACAATAAACTGATCGAATTTCTGTCACTGTTGTTTGCCACACACAGCCCTACATACATAGATATTAGGGTGGTTTTAAAAACTTGGTGTAGGATTTTTTTTCGGGACACCACCCTAAAATGTTTAATTTTGTTAGATTTTAAGAATGACAAAGTTTGAGCACAACTGGAACATGTTAATCCGTGCCACTGGGGTTTCAAAGTTTTGAAAATCTCGATTTTTGGCAGTTTGGCGACTTCGGCGACACATATCTCTGGAACGGCTAAAGCCTTTTGACCGATTCGTATATCAAATGAAAGGCGATACTGTTAGTAACAGTTTATATGCAATAAAAAAATACGTACGTAGTACTTAATTTGAGATAATGACGGTGTTTTGCAATGTCCGGCCAAACAATGCCAGTTTGAAAATTTCAGGACTAAGATACTACAGGTTATTTACCATCTTGTTAGTTCCTTTATCTGATATTTCTTTGTTAACTCCTACGTATTTGAATAGATTTTCAATGAGATCTAGGTCTTGTCTTGGTGCTAAACACGCTCTGGAGGCGTTAAACCAGGCTTTACAGTGGCTCCAGTGTGCTCAAACTTTGGCCATTTTAAGACCTAACAAAAGAAACAGGCTGACACTTTTTTTTAACCTATGAGATAAAACCACCCTAATGAGTGTATCTTAAAAGAAATTTGAGTTTTATGCCTTAAATGTCTATTGAGAAAATTATTAAAATTGACCCTAAAGCAAAAATTAAAACCTAAATGAGGTATCTAAACAACCTTAATTTTTTGTTTACCGTATGTGATAAAACCACCCTAATACTGATAGTCATTGTGAGACAAATGGTTGCTTGCACACGAATCGTTTACAATCGAAATATTTTTGCAATTGTAACATTTTCGTGCGATAAAAACTCGACATAAAAAGGCTAACTTAAGTTCAATAGTTAGTGTTTATAGGTGATATTTAATACTTAGCGCTACTCCGGCAAACTGTTGCACTTTTTCCTCTTTTTGTACTTGTCTCAAACGATTACTTACCCTTATTCTCAGAAATTGCTGTTCAAGAATGTTGTAGCTAAAATTGGATGACACAAGTTGGCAACAGAAGCTACTTACATGCGTGTTTCGCAGTTGTAATTGTCTTGCAATTAAAACCGAATCGAGTGTTGCAACAGGCAAGCTAAGCTTATCGTAAACGATATTTCAGAACTCGGCCATAACCGTCGCAGTTTAACGGAGCTAAGAAATAAAGTTTTATGTCGCTCAGTCTCAAAGTTTTCCAATAAATAACGTCTCGCAATTTAAGCCCAAGTATAGATTTCGCAATCATTATTTTGTCTTTCAAAGAGAAGTTTCTTCGACTTCGAATGTGGCGGAACAGATCCTGTCCAATGTCACGAAGGTTAGAGAATCTATATATATTAAATTTAAATTATGTATGTATGTAGGTATAGACCGGGTTGCGTCCTAAATTGAACGACCGATCACAACCAAATTTGCACAACCCACTAGACACCTTCCAAGAATGGCCATAGGCTAAAAATTACACCTCCAGTAAAATTTGGAATTGGGGAAAAGTGGGCGTGGAACCTTCCTTACAAATGGGATTGTTCAGAACTATGGCTGCCGTACCAACATAGCTTATTTTAACAGCTAAAGTTTGACTACAGACTAGAGTTTGGCTGTTATTCCATTTGGACGTTTAGTAATCTGCCGTCGTTAAAAAATTTTGTTAACTTCAGTCTGTCTACATCTTCTACATCTATATACAATTCAAAAATACGATACAACTTATTAAAACATTGACACATTCGTGGAAAAATCGCAAGCTGCGCATTATTCCGTTGAGTTTGTTAACTCCTTGGAGCCATCAGAAATTGCTTCCCATCGATTGAACCTTAAAAAAAGGACCACATTAATTATGCTTCGTAATTTCGCGCTTAGTAATAGGACAAGGCTTATCATCACAAATTTTTTACCGAATGTCATTGAAGCAATGATTTTATCGGGAAATTTCGAAAACAACAAAGTTTCGGTACCAAGGATTCCATTAGTTCTGACAGATGTGCCTTTCAATTTTAAACACCTAATTTCCTATTAGGTTGGCTTTCGAAATGTTTATCAATAAAGCTCAAGGACAGTCATTAGCTGTAGTCAATTTATCCAATCTTACCAATTCATGTTTCACCCATTGCCAATTACAGGTAGCCTACTCCAGAGTTGGCTCATCAAAAAATCTTTTTACTTATACTACAAATAATATTACAAAAAATATTGTATATCCTATGGTTTCAGCAGTACCTAAAGTAGCAAATACACAACCCTAAAATAAGTTTAAAATTTGTGTTATTTATTTTGCATACTTATATAGAAACGTGGGGTAAAACCCACGGAAATAAAATATATAATCGGATAGCCAATCGGCTTTTTAAATCTAGAGTTCAACTGTGGTGTGGTGCACTGAAATTATTGAGTTCGCCTAGATTTATCTATCAGTGATAATTAATTTTTTGACGGGTCACTGTTCAATGGTAGCCAATGCAGCTCATCTGAACATAATGAAACGCCGCTCCTGCTACAGTTGCCTGGAAGATGAGACATTAGAATCGCCGTTTCATTTCTTGCATGTCTGAAAGGTTTTCAGCAGATATTATCCAAAGGAGCTCTAAGTAACATTTGCTTCCGTCGATTTTATCTTATTTGCAAACTATATCAGAAGGGACTGTCATCTTGTTCAATATGATGATTATAAATATAGAGAACGCCCTGGAATAAAAGGAGTATGCGCTTGGAGTATTCTTTGATACTATTGGGGCTTACAGCAATGTCTCTAAATGGGCTATCAAAGATGGTCTTAACTACATTGAAGTATATTTAGACATAATTGCAGGAAGATTACTTCACAATGGAGGCTCTATAATCCACGAAATCACATCACAAGACGGAGTACTATACCATCTGCTGTGGACGCTGGTCATCGACCAATTACACAAGCGATGGTGACATCGATAACGGACCCGACAAACTCACGACGTATGCAGATGACGTTGCAACTGTCACAATTGGAAAGTGCTAACAATTATTTCATTGATAAATCCGGCGAAACGGAATTTATATACCTAGGCAACTAATGTCGGGTTAACCGTCAACGCAGAGAAGACGGATATAGTCTTGTTTATTAAGAGATACAAGGCCCCAAATTTTACAGGGTATAAGCTAGGAAGGCTGCTCCTGCAGGAATTATTTGAAGAAATCATTGTAGACAGTAAGTTGTAGTTAAAGCTCATCGTGGAGAGGATAGTGAAGAAGGCCTCGATGGCATTTTGAATGTAACCCAGCATGGGTTGTACGTAAGTTCTTTCGTCCTCTCACTCTCATCGGATATTAAAAGCGATTGTAAAGCCTATCCTATACTATGGAGACATTGCTTGATGGATGGTCATACGAAAAAGAACCCACCTCAAAAAATTAGAGGGGATATGCAGGCTATCAATGCATAGAGTAACGGAAGCCCTGTACAACCCCGATCACCGCAAAGTATGGCATTCTGCACATTCCTCCTTTAGACCTGGTGGAGAAGAAAATAGCGTTAACAACTGCAGCGAGTGCCTCGGGGCAGCGTAAGCGCAGATCGTAGTATAACTTCCTCAATAGAAGAGGCTCATTGACTGGGATTCTGACTGGACACTGCCTTTTGGCGTCAAATGCTTTTTAATTAGGCTTGGTCAGTGATAGCAGGCGTGGGAAGTGAGGGTTGAGGGGGGAAACGATAGAGCACGTTTTGACCTCATGGCCTGCCAGGCTAAGATCCCAGCCATTGGGAGTGATACAGCTGTGAGATATAGAAACAGCAAGTGAAAATGATCCCAGAAAGCTTCATGTATTTGTCATGGGGGCGAAGCAAAACAACAAAATTCTGTTAATATTATGTAATATTTCAGTCTATGTGAGGTCCTTACGGACAGCCCAGATGAGCCTTACCTAACCAGCTTGCTATATTTAAAAATGATAATTGGGGTCGCTAACACGGTAAGCCCTGGAAAAGTCGAAAATAAAAGATCGAAACTTTGACAAAAGAAAAAAAGTTTTTCTGATTTTCTTGGCCCATAAACCCGAAACCAAACAAGGTGGAAACAAAGGAGAAAAACAGTCGGTAGGGCAAACATGAATACGGTAAATAAGCAAATTGAAGATGCTTTTATGTGGATACTTTATATGAATGGGATGGTCGAATTTGCTTTTATTTTTTTGTTTGTTTTGTAAGTGCTGTGTGGCAGCTACTGATTTTCGTATCAGATATTGTCACCTTTATTGCTGTTTGAGCTGCCGAAATTATTTTGTTATATTAAATATTTGAAAATACTTTTAAAGTAGTGACCTAAATGACGCAAGTGGTAATGTATGGAAACATAATTACATACTCACTTAGCATTGTAAATCTGATGCACCATTTACAAAATCTGACTCAGCTGAATCTTTGTAGCTACACTTTCTGCGCCTATTTAGTTTATTACCGCGCCATTACTTAGACCTTTTTTGCGGTATTTTTCTTTGCTTGCTTCTCCCCGCGTGAAAATATTTCAATAATATAAATGAAATCACGCTACAATTTTAAGAGTATTTAAAAATATGCCAACTCATTAGATACTTATAAGTATACAGCAGCTGTCAATTAAACGCTTTATCAGCTTTTAACTTCATTCAAATATCCGATTCAAAAGCGTAAATGGTAGCGGGCGTACAGATGTAAAGTTAATAAGTAACAAAGGTAAATTCTTAAGTGTGAACTGAGTATAACAATATGCAAACAGAAAAACAATAAATGAATAGAGAATTAGGGGAAAACAAAAAAAAAAAAAAAATAAGATCAAACCTGAACCTAAAAGTACTCTAAAGAAACAGTTTGTGCTACTCATTTCGCTTGCCCACAAGTCGTTTCAAATCAAGCGAAGAGCGAAAGCAGACGCCGCTTGGAAGAAGTAAAATTGAGCGCGTAAATAGTAAAAAGATTACCTTCATATTTTGGCTGATAGGCTTAATGCCCGGACATTTTTTTGTTCTAAATTCCTGCAAGAGTAATAGGGCGTCCAAGAAACCAATGTACAGATACTACTTTCTGGACAGATAACAGTATTTTAAAGACTTTTCCTGAGAAAAAGAATTCAATTTCAAATCTCCAATCTTAGAACCAAAGGGGAGCAATATTATACCAAACACGTGATTTGTTCAGAGATGGCGTCAACGAAATAGCCCGAGCTTTGCAGAAATTTTAGATTTTGCGCTTAGTTACTCACTTACATACATAGAACATACATATAAAGTGTGATAACCTCCGAAGACATTATAGGCTTAGCTTATATTCCAATTTGCATCGTACTTCTTATAGTTTTTTCTAAGAATTGGCGGGTGGGACCTTCATGTTTTATGCCCACCCGAATGGCATCTGCAAGGCACGCGAGTCCCTTTTTTGCCGGATAAACTGCACCAATTAATAATATGAAGGGCATTTAAGTCACTTTTCACCTGATACTTCCAGCGGAGTGAGCGCTGTCCTCTTCCTCTGCTTACATAGGCCTGTTCCGACAAAAATACTTTTTTTAGCTGGGGCATTATCTTTCACTATGTTGATGTCTGCATAAAGCTCATACAGCTCAGTAATAAATATTCCTCGGTACTTGCCGTCGCCACTCGTAGAGCTTCATTAATCTTTCGAAGAAATTTTAATACTGATTAACTGTCAATATAAAATTTTACTCGGCTGCAGTTTATGTAATTTTCTCCCAGTGTTTCTATTGCTTTGGGCATGGCTATTTCTTTCGCCTAAAAATCACTAAATTTATCTTGCATCCAGCGCAGTACGCCGCAGACCAGACCCTACTCTTTCCATTATTTTGAAACCATCCGTGTATACGTGTTTCGCCTCGTTTGTAATTTGTGCGCCTTCCACCTCTCTAAGGGCCCCACATATGGGCAAGTAGTCTGTTTCGTCCAATATTTGATGATGCTATATTACCAAGGCCGTATGGTTTTCTTTCAAGCCATTGGGTCTTGTCGCAGTGCTTTTCTAAGTTATGTTCTTCTTTCTCACCAGGTCTACAAGTGGAATATGCAGAGTAGCCGTCGGTGTTGTGCTAAGCATTGAAAGCCAGCACACACCCTCTAATTGTTTAATGTAGGCTATTATTATGTGGCTTCCAGCCAAACAAGGACTACATAGTATATTATTAGCTTAACAATTGGCCAATACCCAATCAAGGAATGAAGGTTTACGCCTAGTCCAGGTCAGGACATTATAACTCTTACTAAAAAAACCCATATCTGTCTTCTTTGCAGGAGGGGGAGTGGTAGAGATATAGATGAAATGAGGCGTGGCAAAGAACAATAACAAAAATATAAGATAAGGTAAAGCAAAATGGGATAGAGAGTGTAAAGAGAAAGTGGGGCGCGCAAGGAAACCAAATTTCGGGCTGAGTAAAGTCTGCCGAGTACGCTTGTCTATATAAAAAAGTAAGAGGTAACCATACCCATCGTTTCCCATCTGTATCGGAACCCAAGTACCTCAAGTTACTAACCAGCGCATGTTTCTTTTCAAATGACTGACTTTACGCAAACTAACTGAGTTGTACTGAGTTATATACGGTTTTAGTGAACCTGTGACACGGTAACAAAAAATATGGTTGCGATATTTACCTTAGGGGATGCGATAAAACTGTAGCGTATGTGTAGTCAGGTTTGGTTGTGTCGATGGGATAGTAAATTTAGTAGCGAACCTGTCCTCATATTCACTTTCGTATACTCTCTAATAGAGAACCTTCATATCCTCGAAGCTCGAAGAGGGACTTTTACGAGTTGAATGTAAATATTGTAGAAGAATTCGGCAAATAGTTTAGTTGCTCAAATCTGTAAGATTTTTTATGATTAGTAGGAACTTCCATGTTTGCTTTAAGCTGGGCATCTAGTGAGTTCATTTCCTAAGTCTTTTCTTGAGATTTTCCAGAATGGAATTCAAATGCAGATGCCCGCTATTTTTTTCAAATTTAAATTAACAGTGTAACGAAAAAAATAAAGATCATTTAATAAAAGATGTAAAGGGTTAAATTTGAAATCAGGCCGGAGCAGCGTTGCTCATGAGGCCGCTCTCGCTTATACAAGATAACTTCGACGACTTCGTCAGCATACGCGAGCAAGATTCGCTCTTACAGAGTGTTACACAATTCCATAAAGTTCTCTTCCTCAGCTTTCTTAACTAAATGAAAGGATTTGATATATTTTCCTTCTCCTCTTTACTACATCTTTTGAAATTGCTTTTTAAAACTTCGCCGTTGTGGTCCATTTTCCCCGTGGACTTACAACAACAGAATCAAAAATTCCTTATTAATATGGAATTCAATTAATGAAGTGTGATTTTTAAATTCTTAAAACTTTATTAATTAGCACAAGCGTTGCTTTAGCTGAAAGTTAAATAAGCAATTTAAAAAATATAAAAAATTGCAAAAATTAATATTGCAAAAATGTGTTATCACGAATCCAAAATTGGAAATCATAATATGGAGCGCAAAAAAATTAACAAAATTCCAATGACAAATGGCTGCATAAAAATGCAAGTCAAGGGAGTATGAACGATCGTATCAATAATAATTATGAAGGAGTTGGCAGGCCTTTTAGCACAGCAGCAGTTAAAACAAAAACTTATTAAGAACTCTACCGTTTCATGGTTGAGGTGATATGTTCGTTGACAATCGTTTTAATTTATTTCAATTTATTGTAAAACGTGGACTAAATTTTTGCATCGATGCACGTCAGCAATAAATTGCATACAGAGTTAGTGTGCCGATGGAAGTAATTATGTGTAAAAAGTAGTGGCAATTCTTATGAAAAAATTATTTTATGTATTTCACTTTATCTAAGTTTATTTATTTATTTTATTTCAAGAAAAAATTTTTATTTTATTTATTTGAATTTGAAATAGTTTAATTTATTTAACTTTATTTATGTAATTAAATTTTTTAATTATTGTATATATTTTTTTATATTCTTTTGTTATTTTGTTATATAAATATTTTAAATATATATTTTTTTAATTTATATGCTTTTTTTATTTTATTTGTTTTACATAATTGTTTTTTCCTTTGAGGGTTTACATTAAATATCGGTTATAAATAACAAAATACGTTATGCTATTAACTAATTACATTGATTTTGTTTTACAGTTTTTGGTAAAATATTTAATTGATTTTATTTCATTTGATTTTATTTTTTCTTATTTTATTTTATTATTTAATTAATTTTTTTATTTAAGTTTTTTGCTTTATTTTATTTTATTATAATTTATTTTATTTTATCTTATTATTTTTAGTAATTGAAACTATGGAAATGTTTCTTTATTTTGTTTCGTTATACATCGAATGCGCTGGTAATTCTTAAATAACTAATGAAATATCCTAAAGACATGGTTTCAAACTTTGGGATTAAATTATGTATTATTATATTTTATTTTATTTTATTTTTATTTATTCAATATTTTATTTCATTTTATTTTATTTCACTTTAATTTATTTTATTTTATTTTTAATTTTATTTTTTTTTGTTTTGTTTTAATTTTTAAATTTTATTTTCTTTTAGTTTATTTTTATTGTATTTTATTTTATTTCATGAGCTGAAAGTTAAATAAGCAATTATTATTTTATTTTATTTTGTTTTATTTTATTTTATTTTATTTTATGTTATTATTTTTTTGTGATTTAAACTATGAAAGTTTTTTCTTTCTTTTGATTCATTATGCATCGAATGCGCTTGTAATTCTCAACTAGCTAGTGAAATATGGTTTACAACTTTGAAGATATGGTTTAAAACTTTGGGATTAAAGTTTGTATTATTTTATTTGTATTTATTCAATATTATTATTATGATTTCACTTTATTTTATTTTATTTATTATTTCATTTAATTTTATTTTTAGTTTTTGTTTTATTTGATTATATTTAATTTTTTTACTGCATTTAGTTTATTTTATTTTATTTTAATTTATATTTTATTTAAAATTTTCTCCTTTGAAGTTTTACATTAAACACCGGTTATAAACAACAAGATACTTAATGCTATTAACTATTTACATTGGTTTGGTTATACAGCTGTTGGTAAGATTTTCTATAAATAATTACATATGTATCAGGTTTTAAAATTTATATAATTCATCGTAGATTAGTGTATGCTTAAGAATTTCCTAACTATAGAGCTTGTCGATAAAATCACAGCCTTCTGTATTGCTCGCCGCTTTTCGGTTAGTTGAAGTTTCTCAAGACTACAGTTTAGTGATTTTGGGATAACTCCTGTTGAGCATATTATAATGGGAATTATGTCAACTCTGTGCAATTTCCACAACTCCTTAATTTCGTGTGCCAGACTTTGATATTTTCTGATCTTCTCCGCATAGCACTCCTGTAGGTTGTCTATATTTGGAACACCTATGTCTATTACGTAAGCCTGATTCTCCTGCTTATTTACGATCGTTATATCAGGTCGATTATGTGGCATGGTTCGATCTGTTATAATAGATCGGTCCCAATACATTTTGAAAGTTTTGTTTTCTAGCGTTGCCTCTGGGGTATATGTGTAGTATGGGCATTCCGCTGTAATTAGATCATAACGCAGAGCTAGTGTTTGATGTACGATCTTTGCTACCTGGTTATGCCTTGTTATTTAATTTTATATTATTATATTTTATTTTATTTCATTTCGCTTTGTTTTTGTTTTTTTTTATTATATTATACTTTATTTTATTTTATTTTATTTTATTTTTTTGCTATGTTTTATTATATTTGTTTTAATTTATTTCATATTATTTTACTGTGTTTTATTTGATTTTATTTTAGTTTGTTATATCTTTTTACAGTCTCAGTCTCAGTATAGAACTCTTGTTCGGATTTTTGTCCATGCACACTTTCAATTCAAATGCTTATAAAAACCGCGCTGCCAGTAAGAACAAATTTACAAACCTGAACTAAAAGCTGTCCCCTTGCGCATAATAATCAGATCTCAATCACTTAAAAACAGGCTATTACTATAAACTTGACGTTATGTCCGTTTAATATACTTTGTTTGGCGCTATACTACGTTAGTGCAATAAGTTGATATGACTAAACTTCATTGCTCTTAAGAATTATTATTTCTTCTGTCTTTACACTGTCGATTACTTGTCTGTTTCGCTTTATTAATGTCTGATATTATATCAGCGATCAATGTGATGTCTACTTTTTCATATTGCTAATAAGATTTACTTTTGCAGTCCCTGTTTTGTTTGACTTTTTTGGTTTTCTTGCGTTCAGGTTCGATAATTTATAATACATGTTTTATTATGTATTCGCTAGAACATTAAAGTACATATTTAAAAATGTCAATACATGCAAGAATAATCAGTTATAAAAACAAATCTTAATTTTTTTACATATTTAGAACGACATTAAGCTAACGTTTACAGATATAACATAATTTAATAAGACATATTCATGAATAAAATATACGTAGTTACTCATAGCTAAGTGCAACCAAGTTTGTTGCCTAAGTCTTTTGTTACTCAACTACGTATGCAAGAGTCACATCAAGAGCGGCACGACGCCAAATGAGTACAACTTCTAGTCACAAAATGATCAAAGTAATAACAAAAACAACAACCGTTCAATGATTAAAGACCACGAATGTGAAGAAAACGCGACAAAAGGGTGTACTCACGCATATAATGCATAGACTTATATATGTATGTTGTACCAAGCGATAAAACAAAGGCGTTAAACTGCAAGTAGGTGCTAGAAAGGCCGTAAATAAACTCAAACATTTTGTAAAGAGTCGGTAGGGGCCTTTGATGTCCTTTCTGTTTTCGTTTCACATTTTATAACATGCTGTGGTGTAAATTAAAGCGAATAATGTGTATTGAATCGAACGACCAGTGGACTTCAACAGACACAGATTGTTAATATGTATGCATGACCACTTATGTGTGGGTGGGTGTATGTGCATTATGTAAATAAGACGTGAAAAATTAGCATAGAAATTGTCGCGTGAGAACATAAAATATCAAAGGGTCAGATGGCAACGTTTACAGAGAGTGTAAAGCACTTAGAGGAGACAAGAGCGGCGAAGCAATGTTGTATAATAGAATACAGCTAATATGAAATAAATAGCAAAAATACGCTTTATATGATTTGAGTTTGTTTGTATGTGTAGTACATAGTGACAAATTTGTTACTTTATGTTGAACACATTGTTTAAAGTAACAAAGTATTGCGGAGGCATGGCGCTTACAAATCTATTATTTTTAATTTACGAGTCTGTGGAAGGACAACTAACTAATTACCGAATTCGAAAAACATCCTATCACACATTTTCGTAAGGTTTTATACATTTTTCATACGTACTGAAATCGCTTCATGCATTTTATTTAAGTAGATATTTAATTGGTTTTCAATACATGCACGCCTTTTCCCCTTGACGAAAAAAAGCAATTACAAATGTAACACCAAACCACAAATATATATGTCTAGGTGTGCGGAAAATGATAGCAGTTGGAAAATTTTACAGACGCTTTGTAAGTGTATTAGGCCAGTACCTTTTTTTACAGACAGAAACAAATAAAAGTTTTGTAGATTTATTGTTATGTAATTTTTGGCTAACAACTTTGAATATTAATTCGTACTATTTCCCGGTCAATCTAAATGGAACCGTTTACCGCCAGTCACATACACAAATGTTGCATGTTGCCTGTGTACTTTAAAAAGCAATAAAATTTAAAGCAGGCGCCAAACAAGCGACAAAAAAATTAAATTTACAACTAAATCAACTAGTCAATTAGAGGGCTTTAAATTTTTTGAATGATTGAAAACTCAGTTTGAAAATATATTATACATAACAAGAAAATTATTTAAGCTTATTGCCACAAGTTGCAATAGTTTCGCGGTTGAGATACAAAAGCAATTATGTACTTCAGTACGCCTAGTGATCATATAGAAAAGGGTGAAATTTGGTCAGTTTGTAAGCACTAAAAGCACTCTGAGGAGCCGAGAGGAGAGTATATCGTGCTGTTCAAGCGGAACACTTCTTTCGTTCGCTTTCGGGATTAAGAAAGCCACCGAAAGACGGTGCCCTTATGTGTATCCCCCTGACGACCGCCTGAATAGAAATGAAATTCTCGAATGATACTGCCCCCACCTCCAAACATCTCTGTTCCTGATCACCTACTAATGTTTAATTACAGGAGGTACCGCTTATAGCGCTTTTCCCCTTCAACTCACGCGTTCATTTTCGGTATTTAGCTAGTATAACTCCACCTTTCCTTTGGGCACAAGTAGCTTAAATATGGAGGTGGTAATGTCTGACGCGAAAGCCAATGAGTCTAGTCTCATGAGATATAGTCACTGAAAATATATTTGGTGGTCAGCCAATACGAGAAGATGACAACCTAGATAGTTCACTTGATCATAATCGGTTTAACGCCTAGTTAGGAGACTTCTTCAGCAGCGCCTGATCAACATAAGGTGTAGCTGCAAGCTGGCATCTGTTTTGAATCAAGTGGCACGGTATACAAAAGTCGTTCATAATAATTCATTCCTGCTGTAGGTGTTGTGTTTTGGGTTTGGAACCCGCTACGTAAATAAAACTCCAAGCAAAATACCTCGTAAAGAGAAAATCCCATTTTTTGGAGACGACCTCGGCAAAGGTGTTAATAAAAATAAAAATTAAGAAATAAATGTGAAGCGTGATAGCCTCCGAAGGGATTTTAGGCATAGTGGTCCAACGCTTTTTTTTATGAATGTTTCTGAGGGTCTCATCATGCTACACTTTTTCAAACGGTTGGGTTCTTAAGTGACAGATTTATTCATAGTTCTCACGCAGCTGACTTCCTAACTTCTTGGGAGGCAGTCACCTTCAAAGGAAGTATGTTCCGATGCTAGTATTTTTGGATATAAGACAGTTGATAGCGTAATGCCATCGACGTGGATGTCCAATGTGGTCGATATTGCCATGTCGACGTTGTAAATAAGGTCTCCACCTATAGCTGTGGGACCTATGGACCCCCACAATGGTCGCATATGTTATTTTTTCATGTTTCAGATACTCCCTTAAACATCCATGCCCTCTGAAGAACAGAGTTTAGTATAAATCCATTTCGCCCTGAAATTTTAACAACCAGTGTTCCAGGGCAGGAATGCATCGATTCAGCCTATTTTTAAAGTATTAATCAATTGTTGACTACAGTTAAATAATTGAAACTTTCCAGTTTGTAGCTGTGAAAACATCTTAAGCTTTTTGATCGCGTTGAAACAAAGTCATTTCGACAGGTTAAGTTGAACAATCTCCCCTAGTTTGTTAGCACTAAAAGCATGTGGACTTAGCAAGCGCTTAAACTGCAATTGAACTGTGAAATATACCGTTCTTCCTTTTTTAGACAGTCTCTTGACCCTTTCGAAAATGTCATGCAGCACACGTTCTTGCTTGATTGATTGTAAAAATAAAATTTATTTATTTTACGTTTCGGCTTTTCTACCTCCGTTGTTTAAAATGGCTTAAAGTATTAGTGCAGGAAACAACGTCACATGGCTGCCACACGTTGAACATGAATTCGTATATACATATATATGTACGTGTATAGGTATGTGTAGGAGTATATACATAGATATTATATATTCATTCAACTAAATTTTCAACACCTTAAATTCCAAAGCGTTTAATATTATTGTACGTGCAACTTACTAATGCTGCATGAACGAAGGGGTTCTCTGCCTTTTTGTGGTAAACTGATGAATGGAAGACTTGAATGTTTAATAAATAAATGAAGTTAAAGGTAGCTCACTTACATACGGTCTATCTGATTACACTTGTTATACCGAGCGCCGTGTCTCCGCCTTAACTGTCAACAAAAGTGTGGATTGATTTTATTAACATATTGGTAGGAAAACATACACACAAACATATATGAAGAATGATTTTGTTATGCTTTTTTCTTAAGTCATTTATTTGCTTGTTATTGCACTGTACTTTGGTAAAAATTCTTATTATTTATTTTTTTTTTTTATTTTGTTGTTATTACATTTAAATTAATCGTTACTAACGTTGAATTGCAATGCTTTTTTTGATTTTAATGTCCACATCCGGTGCAGTTACAATCAAAGAATTTATACATTTAAATAACTCATAAGCACGTGAAGGGGCGGGCGCTTTTAAATTCATAAAGTATAATGCCTTTAAAAGTTGTTTAATATTTGAGTGTGTATTTCTTTATATTTCCTGTTAGTTTTGTGTTCTGTACGTTTTTCTTTCTCTTTTGTCTTTCTCTTTTTTATATTTCCTTTTTCTTTCTCTTTCCTTTTCTCTTGCTATTTCTCTTTACCTATACCTTTCTCATTCTCGTTCTCTTTATCCTTCTATTTTCCTTACTCTTGCTCTTTCTCATTCTTATTATACTTCCACCTCCCTTTGTCTTTCTCATTCACTTTCTCTTTCCTTTTGTCACTCTCATTATCTTTCTTTTTCACATCTTATTTCCCTATTGCTTTCACCTTCTCTTTCCATTTGTCGCTCTCTTTTTCGCATCCTCGTTATCTTTCTCTTTTTCCTTCTCTTTCGCCGTCTCGTTATCGTTATTTATTTTTTTATTTATTTGGAAATTATTAGTACAATAAGACCATTTTGCGGTCTTTTATAGTACAAAACATTATTACATGAAAATTTCTATAAACATTTAAATAAACAGGAACTATAGAATTTAAATCTTAATATTAACAGCCTTCAAAGAAGAAGAAGCGCATAACATGATGATGTCAACAAATATAGGTGAATAAACCACATGATTAAAATTAAGAACAAGATATATTAATACTACGATATTATAGTAGGTGGCCAATTCAGGTCGATTATGATGAAAAAAGATTATAAATAATTTCTCTACAGGTTCTTTCGTTTATACAGTTTCTTACAGTAGGTGGAATGGCGTTCCAAGTTCCCTTTAGCTTCTTTTTTCCTTTCTCGTTTCTGTTTCTTTTCTATATCCCTTTATCTATATTTTCCTCTTTCTCTTCCTCTTTCTGCTCCTAATTTACTTTCTCCCTCTTCTTTTCTTCCTCTTTCTATTTTCCTTTCTCTTTCCTCTATCTTTCTATTTCTTTTCCTATTTCTCTTTTAATTTCTCTTCTTCTTTTTCATTCCTTCTCCGTTTTCTTGCTCTTTTTATTTATATTTATTTTCATCTTTTTTTTCTTTTTCTTTCGTTTTCACCTCCTCTTTGTTTTTCCCCTTAACTTCAGTCCCTCTTTCCTTTTCTAATTCTCTTTTCCTTTCCTTTTCTCTTTCTACCTCCCTTACACCTTCTTTTTTCTTCCTCTTCCACTTCCTCTTTTTCTCTCCTTTTTTCTTTCTCTCTCTCTTTCTCATTCCCTTTACCTTTCTATTTATATATTTTTTCTATTTCTATTTTTTTTCGTCTTTCTTTTTCTTTTTCTATTTCCCTTCCCCTTCTTCTTGCTCTTCCTCTACTTCTTCTACTTCCTCTTTCCCTTTCTATTTCTATTTCTATTCCTAATTAATTTAAATTTTCTTTCGATTTAGCTTTCCCTTTCTCTTAATCTTTCCGAATATTGAAAAATAGAATAATAATTTGTAAATAAAATCAGATTAGCCAAATGGCTGCCTAAGTATGAGGTCTGGCCTTTTAATGGATGCGTATACTCTGATCGAAGCTGTGATTGCGAAGCACACTGCAAAGAACTTAAAATCCATTATTTCTGCATACCTACACGCTTCATGAACTAGTTGTTTAAGTTTAAACTATTTTCTCTTATATGATCTCCTATCTTAAAAACAATATTTTTATATGAACTGCAAACGGTTTTTGACCGCATATAATCAAGGAATCTATTTTAACAACATAAACTGCACACCTAACCTAACCCAGCTGTGCACAACAATCAACTAATTGCATGCAAACTGCTCCGTCAGCATACTTAACACGCAACATGCACAAACGAGCAAATATTATTCTACGTGCCACGCAATGATTAGCACTTAGCAACTGCAATGAATAGTTGAAGAGCAAAAAAAAGTAAATTGAAAAGCTTAAACATTATAGACAATCGTTTAATGTTCCAGTTACGCTGTGTGTGGTCTTAGTGTCTTGCTGACACACAGTTATAAATGTATGTATGTATGTATGTATGTATATAAAAACATATGTAGGTAATAGATATATATTTGTGTACGAATATGCCGTAAGGCGTGCAAATATGCAGATCAACTAAACCAGTGTTGCACTCGAGTGCTTCGTAGAGCTTCGAAAAACTAATTTACGTTCATTCTTGTGAGAGCAGCCACCGAGATTCAGCAAAACAAGCAGACAATCAGTTTCACGGTTGCCACTTTTGTCCATTTGGACCAAAAATAGTCCTTTCCAATCACATTTGGTCCGCTGGTCTCTTTTTTTCAATTTTAGTCCTTTTTAGGCTGCAGTCAAGATTTTGTTACTTTTGTTTATTTTTTTCACTGAGGAAAAAAGTTTAACGCTGTCCACAAAATTTTCCACACCTTCATTAACCCTTACATAATTTTAAATTTACCGCAATGGATTTCTTACAAAAAAATTGGTGTTATTAAAATGTAGCAGAACAATGGCATTTCACCTAGCAGATGCTTTGGAAAAGTGTTGGAAATTGCCGACACAAGCCAATTTTCGTTAATTGTTGATGAAACAAGCGGTCAATCAGGAAATCTTGTTTTAGTGGCTAGATATTTCGGTCGGTTTTCGTTATAGATTTTTGTCACTATTTGATCTTGAAACAGTTTTTGCAAATACACGTGTATCTCAAAGAAATTTGACGGAGTTTGCCACTGATGAAGACATTTTTGAGTTGAAAATTAAATCAAAGCATGAGACTAATTTCTTTTATATAAAGTGCATTTACCACTGTTTTATGTTCACGTTATGCGTTCGAGCATATTGATAGGTTATGAGAGTTTGTGAAACAATATATCGACATGCCAAACAAAAGTGACCCCTCAAAATTTTTAGAAAGAAATGCTATGTAAAAATTTTTAATGTGTTACTTTTCGTTTGGGATATCGATTTTGAAACTTTTCTCAAACAGCACAAAACAAATTTACGAGTTTTACGAATTCCAAAACTATTGTGGAAACTGCTTTCTTGCGCACGCCTCACACTGCGATGCGGCTATATTTTCTATTTTTTTGTATAGAAGTTAATGGCGTTTGTGCTAGACAACTGTCAAATTCAATATCAATTAAAGCATTAAGAGTTTATATATATTTGCGGCCTGCATTAAAGACTTCAATCAGAAAAAGTTTGTCTGTCGGTATTATACCATTAATATGAAGCATATACAAATAAGGAAGGCTAAGTTGGGGTATAACCGAACATTACATACTCAGCTGAGTATTTTGGAGATAAAATAAGGGAAAATCACCATGTAGGAAAATGAATCTAGGGTGACTCTAGAATGTGTTTGTAAGATATGGGTATCAAATGAAAGGTGTTAATGGGTAATTTAAAAGGGAGTGGGCCTTAGTTTTAAAGGTGGATGCCTCTTCGAGATATCGCCATAAGGGTAGACCAGGGGTGACCATAGAATGTGTTTGTACGATATGTGAATCAAATGAAGGTATTAGTGGATATTTAAAAGAGAGTGGACCTTAGTTCTATAGGTGGACGACTTTTCGAGATATCGCCATAAAGGTGAACCAGGGGTGCCTCTAGAATGTGTTTGTACGATATGGGTATCAACTTCAAGGTACTAAAAAAGGAGTGGCCCTTAGTTGTATATGTGATGGCGTTTTCGAGATATTGACCAAAATTTGGACCAGGGTTACCCAGAACATCATCTGTCGGGTACCGCTAATTTATTTGTATGTGTCATACCACGAACAGTATTCCTGCCAAGATTCAAAGGGCTTTTTATCTCGCCCTGCAGAACTTTTTCATTTTCTTCTCCTTAATATGGTAGGTGTCACACCCATTTTACAAAGTTTTTTTCTAAAGTTATATTTTGCGTCAAGAAACCAATCCAATCACCATGTTTCATCCCTTTTTCCATATTTGGTATAGAATTATGGAATTTTTTTCATTTTTCGTAATTTTTGATATCTAAAAAGTGGGCGTGGTCATAGACGGATTTCAGCCATTTTTTATACCAAGATAAACTGAGTTCAGATAAGTACGTGAACTAAGCTTAGTAAAGATATATCGATTTTTTCTCAAGTTATTGTGTTAAAGGTGAATCTATGCTCCTACCAAATTTCACAAGAATTGGTAAATTTTTGTTCGACTTATGACATTAAAAGTATTCTAGACAAATTAAATGAAAAAGGGCGGAGCCACGCCCATTTTGAAAATTTCTTTTATGTTTGTATTTTATTGCACGATATCATTACTGGAGTCGAATGTTGACATAATTTACTTATATACTGTAAAGATATTCAAATTTTATTAAAAAGTGGACGTGATCGTCATCCGATTTTGCTAATTTTTATTTAGCACACATATAGTAATAGGAGTAATGTTACTGCCAAATTTATCACGATATCTTCAACGACTGCCAAATTACAGCTTGCAAAACTTTTACATTACCTTCTTTTAAAAGTGGGCGGTGCCACGCCCATTATCCAAAATGTTAATAATTTTCTATTCTGCTTCATCAGGTCAGCCCACCAAGCTTCATCGCTTTGGCCGTCTTTGGTAATGAATTATCGCACTTTTTCGGTTTACCGATATTTTCGATATGAAAAAAGTGGGCGTGGTTGTAGTCCGATTTATTTCGTTTTAAATATAGATCTGAGATGAGTGTCCAGGCACCTACGTACCAAATTTCATGAAGATGCCTCAAAATTTACTCAAGTTATCGTGCTAACGGACAGACGGACGGACGGACGGACATGGCTAAATGAATTTTTTTTCGCCCAGATCAATTTGATATATAGAAGTCTATATCTATCTCGGTTAGTTTATGCCGTTACGGATTACAGTTATGCGAACAAAATTAATTACTCTGTGAGCTCTGCTCAGATGAGTATAAAAATGTCGGTATATGTAATTTAGAATACTAAGTATCTTAACCCATGAAATATTTTTATTGGAAGTAAGGCATAAATCTTTTTTGAAAGCTCAACGTAGATCTCATATAAACGCTTTGTGCCAAATTATCCGCTTTGGAGAGCAGAACTCCAGAAATCTTAATAGTGGCCTTGTTAAATTATTTCTCGTACCTAGTCAAATGAAATTACTACACAGTTCAAACTTTAAAGACTTTTCAATGGTAAATTTGAGGACTGTGGCTAGATGCCATAAGTGTAATGTAAAATATTTATTGTTATAAATCCACTTGGGAAATGAAATACCATTGATATAAAGCTCTTTTTTGCAAAGATTAAGCTTATTTTATTCGTCCACGGCCCTTTTAAAAATATTTTATATAAAAGCGGGCGTGATCTTTATCCGATTTCATTAATTTTTCTTCAAAGCATTCCTTACAGCAAAGGTAACCTCTCTGCCGAATTTTGTTACGATAGGTTTAACAATTTTTGATTTATGATTAATAATATTTGTAAAATTTATTTTATCACAAGTGGGCGGTGCCACGCCCTTTAAAAAAAAATTCAAATTTTTATCAAGAATCTCAATATAAGCCCACGCGTCAAATTTCATCATTCTAGGTGTATTATTTACTAAATAATCAGGTTTTTTGTGGTCTCCAAAATGTTATATATATAAAAAATGGGCCAGATTATAATCTGATTTCGGTCATTTTCAATACCAATCTATTCTAAGTCCAGATAAGCTCGTGTCCCAAATTTGGTGAAGATATCTCAATATTTACTCAAATTTTCGTGTTAACAGACGGACGGACGGACATGGGTCAATCAAATTTTTTTTCGATACTGATGATTTTAATATATGGAAGTCTATGTCTATCTCGATTCCAAATCCAATTAAAATTATAATACCCTGTGTACAAGTACAGCTGTGTATAAAAAATAAAAAATGGAGCTAAGTATTGGAAACAATTTTTTTTAACTTTTAGACTGATTTTTTAATAAAATTGTTACAACCGAGCTCTGGAGAAATTTAGGTTAAAGATAAGATTTTTATGTAAATAAAATAGAACTAGTTTGGCTTGCGGAAATCGGTTTCCTCTAAGTTTTTCGTTAAAACAAATTTTCTGTAAAAGGCTTTTTGTTAAAATGAAAGTGTGTGTGACTTTGTACTTTACCATAACCTGAAATTAAAGATTTTACAACGAATTGGACACATTTGTGAATTGCAGAATTGTTTGGAAGCCAGTTGAAACTACAAAAATTTGATCAATTTCTTGGAGATTTGTTTCATTTTTTCGATGAATTTTGAGCCCAAACGAAAACAGCAGCAAACACACGCGTGAGTTCGATTTTATTCGGATCTCTGCTGGCGTTGTGCACCACTGAACTAAATGCTGACTACAAGCGTTATGCGGATGCATAATCTTCCAAATTTACTACAAATAAAAGTCAATGCGACTTTCTTAAACACACACACAAACGCATTGTGCACCGCTTAAAAGTACCTTAGTATCGGTATGCTTGCGGTCAAAATTGACTTTCTCGCTGTGCGCTGCCTGATGAGCTGTAAAAATAATTCCATATTAAAAATGTTAATTGAAAAAGCAATTTTCATAGATTCAGCGAACCAATTGAAAAACGAGGGGGAAAAACAGCGTATAAGCTTTTTCAACTCATAAACGCTAACGTGAAAAAATTAGACACAAAAAAACTTTTTCCAACAAAGTGAGCGTATCATCGAATCGAAATAGTGCAACGCTGTTGGCGGTCAATGGACCACCGCAGCGTCTGATATTTTTATGAGCTACATATATGATGCATTTAACGTAGACGCCATAAATTTTTAAGCCCACATCAATTTGGCGTACATATATGGAGCATTTGCAAAATTTTCGCTGTAAAGTGACTCATAATAAGCTTCTTTGAAAGCACGAGATTTTAATTCAAAATTTATGATACCTACCTATGTACATAAGCGTAGCTACAGCCAAAATGAAGAGGGTGAGCGGACTTTAGAATATAAAAACTGCGGCAGCGAAAACTGAAAAATTTGTGTAAGTGTGTCAAAAATTATTTATACATATTATATATCAAAGCCTTAAAATTTTGGAATAGGTAACAGGACACTACGGAACGTATTGGGCTGCAACTTTCTCTAAGAAAAGTTTTACATTTAGCCCTGGATTCAAGCTTCCATTCTCCATGAGATTCTCTACCACAAGCAAAGTCTTGATTGGTTCAAAGCAACTTTGCGCCTCAAAAGTTTTTTTTCTATTTTTCTTAACTTCTTTAAAGAAATTCATCTATTATCATTGACGCTCAACCGTCCGCGTGGTGATGGCCGCTGCGTAACAAGTCACGCCAACTATCTTTACCTCGCGAAAACTAGCGCCAATTGGGAACCGATAAAGTTCTGGTACACCATATCTCTTAACTCAGTTGATGAATTACCTTTTCCTTGCATGGAAATATAGGTGTCGAATCATAGGACAAGTATGATGAGGAAATTTATTGGTTGATTTCTATGATGCTCGGACACCAAAGACCCGAATCCAAGTATCGCAGCGTTCGCCATTTTAATGTGTATTCTGAAATCAATTGTTGCTATTTTATAAAAGCTATTAGGTGCTCTGTTCAAACCAGTTGGTATAGTCAATGAACTAGCTGATATCCTTTACAAAGAATTTAGCTGTTTCTGAAATTCCAGCAGTATATAACTGTCCATAGTTAGAAAAGTAGTATTCGCTAGTGCTGGACATTCACACAGGTAGTGTGCGAATCTTTATTTGTTGTCCTCCTCGCCTCAGCTGCTACAAATGCTTTTAAAAGGGACTCCCATTTTCTCAGCGTGCAGCCCAAGCGGTCAGGGTTCTATGCTTAGGGGTTATTCTAAAGATTCCTTTGCCTGACCTATTAAGTTGGTCCTATGTTCTACTTTCGCAATTTGGCCACATATTCTGGTAATATTGCAGGTTTCCGAATAGTAACAATTGTTTGGCAGTCTGTGTAAAAGCACACCTCGCGCAAAACTCTCCGAGCTCCCCGAGAGGAGCGTAATATACTGAGAAATCCCGCTTGTAAGATACTAACAAATTTGGGAAGACGGATTGGCAGCGACATCTTAATATTCTCACAGAAGACATCAGCTTCCACACTGAGAGTTCCACATCCCTCTCCAGTCTCCTCTTGAAGGAAACTTATCCTGGTGGCACGCTGCCATACCAAGAAGCCTCCTGAGGATACTACCATGGCCATAACACCTCGATTTCTAACAGTCAAACTCTGGAAGTGTTACTCCCGGACAAGCTACAGTTTCGCGTATATGAAGATCCATAGGTGCCTGCTTTAGGAGCACATTTAGTGTGTCAGTTGGAGCACCTGTTCCCCTTCCGCAGGCTGCCCGCTGTACTCTGTCCTGATTTTATATCTTACGGGTTTTCCATTGCCATCCTACATCTTATGGTTCAAGTCCAAATCACGAGTTTATGTTGAAGACCAAGTTTCTGCTGACGATTTCGTTCTTGTTAGTAAACATTATCAGTTGCGCCTTACAAGGGCTTACGTAAAGACAGCTTTTGTCCACCTTACCAAACAGCCTTTGAAACGCCCTTCTGGAAGGCGTGAGAGAACTACCTTCTGCGTACAAGGCGGGTAGTTGTAACCGAACCCATGTTGGCTTGTATTTATCAATTATGTGGCTTTGATTTATTCCATTCGCAGATACGGCTTTCTATGCCAGCCCTGTCCGGGACGTTGGTAACCCCGCTGATTTCTGTATTGTTAAATGCTACCTCTATATCTTAAAAGGCAGCCAGAGTGTATCTTCTGCAATGTAGGGATCTCTCAATGGTACCTTTAGAGCTCATGTAGGGCAATTTCGGTTTGACTGTCCTTTATGTATGCATGTTCTGTCGTATAGAGCTTGTGTCCATCTAGGACCAACCTTATGGGGATAACTAAGCGCCTACTAACGTGAAGAAAAACGCAGGATTGAGTGGTAGCGATGATGGACGCTAAACTGTTAAATATTCATCGATTTGCTTGTTAACGTTCTCTTGCATACTATTTAGGTAAAAAGTTTAAATCTTAACACCGGCCTAGACCACACACAGATCTGCTTATTTATTGGCTCATCTTTTATCGGTTTCACACATTTTTTTAAGTCAGTAGTTTTCTATTAACTTAAATAGCCACAGCAAACATTGCCAACATTTCTAAAGATTAGTTGTGATCGTATATTTTCGCTTTACGATAAACAAGACTAGAAAATAACTAATAAAATACTATCAATAAATGCATATTAGCATAAAAATCTATTAAAAATTCATGAGAAAAAGCCATCACACAGACGCAGAGTGCACAAGAAATCGATTAACAAAAACCAAACTGAAATGCGCGCAATACTCAAAGGAGTACACGATCTCCCAGAAACCCTCTAGGGAAATTTCTAGCTCTGAAGCAGAACACATACTTTTTCACATAAGACATTTTTGAATGCGAGCAATTGTCAAATTTGACACTGTGTTGTCATAGATAGAAATTCGCTTCCGTTTCAATATCTCTTATTTATGTAGTTCCGAGTTTGTTGAAAATCCTAGAAGTTATATCTAAGTAGTTCCCTTCAAGCTTACTCTTCCTTGATTTGAAAAAGGTCTAGCGAAAACTTTCTTTATGGCCTGTGTATCTACGTCCCATCAAATTCACTGCACGGTAAACAGTTTGAGCCTAGTTCTAAAAATTTGTTGTACTACTGATGTGAGCAAAACAAATATGGTTTAAAATTTAAATTAGCCGGACACGTGCGCATCTTGCGCAACAAAATACAAAAGTTTCGTTTCAATAATCAACAGAAATCCGCTGTTCTTTCAAAAAATCATCTATCAATAAAAACTTACATGCGACTGCGCTGCCATCTGGCGAATGTTAGCAACTGCCGGTAATGCAGTGTTAGTTCTGATTAAATATTCACAATAGTGCCATAGTACAAATAGATTTCTTTGTGTGCTCACAATGGTTTATTTTTAGCAAATTATTTTAATAAAATATAGCTAAACAAAAGCACTACGACCAATAATTCTCAAAGCTCGCTAATAGCACGAATCTCCATCAATACAACCAAAACTTTATTTATAGATTTGGATTCGAAATAAGAGCTAAAAAGGGACCTGTACATAAAAACAGCAATTAGAAATAATATATAGAACCAGCTTTTGATTTTCCGGCAGGGATAGATTTGTATAATTTCTGTTGACCAGTCATACATACATACAAAAATATGCAAACAAAAGTTTCCCAAGGGTGTTGCTCGCATTTCGTCGCGACATCACATAAAAATGTCACAAAGCTAACACTTGTAAATACGGGCATTTCTTCGCGACATCACACAAAAATGTCACAAAGCCAACACTTGTAAATACGGATAAGTCGAAGCGAAACAAGTTCAAGCCAAGCCCAGGCTGATGCTACACAATCGGTTGACTACCTTTGGAAATTGAATTTAATTTTGATAAGACCATATTTTGTAGCTGCAGCAGTTGAATGTGATATTTAACTACTTACACACATTATCACAATATCAGACTGCTGAAACTGACGATGACAAAGATGAGGTTGATGACGATATACATACTCTTCGGTTGTACATTTGTTGTTAGTACTACTGATGCTAGTATTACCTATGCTTGACAAATTTTAACCTTAAATACGGCTATTGATGACCTAAAATGACGCTTAGGATTTCTGATTTAAGCTCTTTATAGAAATTTTTTTTTTGAAAAAACTTTGTTCTTTGAACTTGTGTGCAGCCGACATGATCAGTGAGTTGAAAAGGGAAGCGAGATGCCTTTACAGTAAGATACAAGCAGAGGTTGAAAGGCGTGAGAGCGAGGAGCTTAAACTTCTAGCCACTACGCCTTGTTCATGGAAAAGCAACAAATTAGCGGAAGTATCTTACGGGGGACTATTCGGCCCGGCATGCTGGTGGCGACAGCTAACTCGGCTTACACCAAAAGCTGGAAATCGACCATATCTTTTGAGAGCTGCTCAGCTTCAGTTTTTTTATTAAACTTGTATTGATACTCATAAATATATTGAC
Source organism: Eurosta solidaginis (assembly GCF_040869045.1). NCBI lineage: Eukaryota > Metazoa > Arthropoda > Insecta > Diptera > Tephritidae > Eurosta > Eurosta solidaginis. The sequence goes on from NC_090323.1 coordinate 54,337,346, forward strand.
GAGTATAGTAGAAAGAAGTCCCACAGCCCGCAATATCCGAGTAAGGCCAATTATAAAAAGAGGGCGTCAGGTATCTGGGGGTTACTGTGATAAAACATACTAGCGTAGTGAAAATTCATCCCAAGAGCGCGGCGCGTATAACACTCGGAATTAAGGGTTTTGTTGAGTTTTCCTCTCTAGATCCGTCATATTCGTTAAATGAAAGCATGTGCTACCTAATGCAGGGTGCTGCTCTTCGTCACGTATGGTCGATCTTGGTCTATGTTAGGTTAGGTTGGGTGGTAGCTTCCCTGATAGGGGAAGCTCACTTGGACAACATGACGGTCCGTTGTGATACCACATATAATAATCTAAACTAACGGTGACGTAGATATAACTACTTAGAGCCACGACCGAAATACTTTCGCCTAGTTCTGACAAAGCTGGGCAGTCAAGCATAAAGTGATTTGGTGATTCCACCTCATCATCCTCCATACAGCTGCAGCAGGATGGAGTTTCCAATATATTGAGACGTACCGTATGGATACCCATGGGACAGTGCCCTGTCAAAACCCCAATGACCATTGATAGGTGAGCCTTAGTGAACCCAATTATTTCAGAAGACTTCCTGCCATCCACTTTCGGCCAGAAAGATCTTGATACCCTGCAAAACATAGTGTCCGCCCAACGTTTGCTGAGCTGATCTTGGTGTATAAAATAGAATAGCACCTGCTCATTGAGAAACTTGGCACTGAATGAAAGAGTATAGGGGTACGGATAGGTGTCACGAGGAGGAGGCTGCAATTCAATATGAGGTAGGGGGTGCAAGCGCCTATGTGTCGACGTTTTGAGATGATATTTGATAAGCCTGTTTGCGAAAAGTGTAGACCCTTGAGAAAAATAATGACGAACCAACTGATGGTAGAAAAGCAGCGCAATCAAACCAATGAATTTGTTTGAATTTATCACGTTAAAAGTGAATTACGCGAATACATTGTGAAGTTCTACTACCAGTGTAGTACTATTAGGTAGTTAGGTTAGAGTAACCACCGGTGCGAGTGTCAGTGCCCTTAGGCCCAAAAATGTCCCATTGTGATACCACGTGGATCTCTCCCCTATTAAAACCAACAGGTCGATTCAGCAAATGTCAGGAATTTCTTAGGTTCCAACTTAGCCAGATCACTAAAATCGTCAAAAAAGGGAGATCCCAGAGGTTTCTTCCTCTTGAGCCAAAGCGCAGGAAAATCGCACAAAAATGCTTGACTGTTTCTATCTCCTCTTCGTCTTTGCAGCTCCTGCAGTAATCATTATGGGGAGCACCCAGCCGTTGTGCATACTTCCCGATTACTATATGGCCGGTTATAAGTCCAACCACCAGAGATATGTTCTCCCTTCCATGAAGAAGGGGACTTCTTGTGCGTCTCGCGTCCCATTCAGGCCAAACGAGCTTAGGGTGGTGGCAGGATTCCAGATTGCTCACATCTCACACCCGCTTCCCTAAGGAAAATCGCTTTCAAAGTAAGCTTACAGGCAGCGAGCGGCATTCTCAATCCCTTCCGGGACGACGAAAGCGGAACGGATGTGCCCCCTCTTGCAAGTTCTTCAGCCATCTCATTGCCCGGTATATCAGAGTGTCCGTACCAAACTGAGGGAAGTTTGCTCAGCTATCTTGTTAAGAGATTTGCGGCACTTAACTAATGTCCTGGACTTACATGTGACAGATCCAAACGCTTTTAGAGCAGCCTAGCTGTCAAAGTAAACACCAATTTGATGGCAGCCGTGAACAGCATTTCTCAGGTGATCAACGGCCTAATTTATAGTAGCCACCTCCGCCTGAAAGACGGAGCATTTTGTATGCAGAACATTTCAAGGTTAAACTTTCAACGGGTGATAATACCATACCAAAGTTGAAAAATATGTGCCTAGAAAAGAGGGAAAATATTTTACAGTTGGTAACACTATCATTCCAGATTGTTGGCCTTTATGTTGATGTTTTTCATAATTTGTGTTATGAGTGCTTTTGAACTTTATGACAATGCTGACACTTAATGGCTGCGCATCGGTGATCTCAGCGCATATCTTGTGGCTAGCTTTTGCCTTCAATTTGTCGGCATTTTCGTTAGCGACCTCCTCTAGTATTTACAGCTTCTGTTAATGCATTGCGTCTTTTGTTGATTCGGGTTGTCGTATTTATTGTTCCTCTTGATGGCGTAGAATGTGGAGCGAAAGTGGCGTGTGGCATACAAAAATTGATAGAAGTATTGTTATGGTCTATCTTAGACACCGATGCTGCAACTTCTGTGCCCATAAATTCATGTTTCTTATGTAAATGCGATGCGGCTTAAAAGCTGAAATCTTACACATTTTTGTTGAAATTTTAATGTTAAATTCATTAGGATCTATGCAATTTCAACACTCGACATGTTTTGCTTTAATTTAAATTTATTTGCATTTAAAATAAGTGCTTTCTTCTTGTTGAAACTTTATATTTAGCCCTGGCGAGTTTAAGTTTTAAACCTACACGTTTCTCTAATCGTGAATTCTCTGTAGAAGTATTTTTACTTCGAAACAAAATGTTTTCAACTGAATGAGAAAGCTTGACTTTTCTTTTATGTTACTGGATTTTATTTCGCAGGTATTTAAGAAATCAAAATTTACCATTGTTAGACAATTGCAATAATTTCCCCGCGCCAGCCAGCTGTTGGAAATATTTAAGAATACCGACTGTTTTTTTTATTATTTCTTGACGACAAGAAAAATGTGGGGTTATTATATACCCGTGTCGTAAAAGGCAACTAAATCCAAATTCCGTTCCTGTGTTGTGTGCTAGGCTTGGTACCTGTCTCGTGAAAACGCTTTCCAGTGAAACGTAAAGATAGTAAACCTCCGATGAGAATTATTTTTTCTTATAACGACTACGGCAAAAGTAACTGACTGTAGTTTTATAGAGCAAGATTTTAGGGTATGAAGATGGAATGTCCGAAACCTATTAGGAGAAGATAACGCTGCCCAACTTTTTCAGTTGGTTGATGTCCTCGTAGGGGCAGAGGCCTTCATCCCCATCACACAACAAGTACCATGGAGAGGTAAGGCAGAAGGCCGATAAAGCATGACGACATCTTTATAGTGCCTATATGATCAAATGCACAGTTCGGAGCTAAGATATTGGATTCGTGGTGGAGAAGAAGTTTTGTCGCCAAGTATTGCCCCTCCCGGCTGTAAATAAGCGAGTTGTCGTAAGAGGCAACTAAAATACCAGATTCAAGGGGCTGTGTAGGGCAACCCTTCAGGTTGCCAGCGCAATATATAGCTTCTCCAAACTCAATTATCAACCTCACCTATCGCGGCGAATCCTGTTTCACTAACAGACGAGGTTCTGGCGACCCCAAGCTCCTCATGGAATTGGGGTCGCCAGGGGTGAGGGAATGGCCTGAAGGTTTATTGTGGCCACATAAATCGTTCCCGACATGGTCGGGCTAATGGTGCTGTGGTACCGGAGCGTGCACGAATTGTATCCAGCAAAGGACCATAACATCGATAACACTCCCCAAAGCCTTCGGGGAGTAACCTTATCGCTACAACAATAACAACAGCAACAACAACAACGAAAGTTTTGGGGAGTGTTATCGATAATAATAGTCCCTTGCCGAAAGCAGATCCGGTGTCTTCTGGTAACAAGCACCATTAAAGTACTCGCCGAACCATCTCGGGAATGATTTTGTATGACCACATGAAACTTTCTTGACCATGCTGCCCTCCCACCCCCTGATATCCATGAGGAATTTGGGGTCGCCAGAGCCTCGGCTGTTAAAGAAACAGGATTCGCCACGGGTAGGTGAGATTGGCAATTGGGTTGGAGAAGCAATAAATTGCGCTGGCAACCCCGTGAAAAGGTTGTGCTACACAGTCACAGTCGATAAATGCTTAACAGGAGTACCTGTCTCCGTAGACCTACCTCCGGTGTTAAACACAGATAAATGACCGTTGATCTTCGGCCCAACAAGTTTGTACCAATCGGTGAGCTGGGGTGTTCAAGTCCACCAGCCTTGGTTTGGCCGAGGAGGACTATCCACCCTCCTCTTCCAATTTCGGGTAATGGCACCCGGTTGCACGGCAACTCCACCGCGAGTTCCGTGCTTGTCTCAGGGTCCCTCTTTCATTGATTTTATAATCTTGAGTATCTAATTGACTAGTCAATCAAATCGAGATTTGTGTTTTGTCGCAATTTAGGAATGTGGCCAACCTTTTCTGTCCTGCAGTGTTACAACAATGTATAATACATTGCTAACGATGGAGCTGATTTTGCTCAGACATTGCTTGAAGGCGGCACCTCCCTCCAACGCTATGCACCACATGTTATGATCAAAAACGCCCGTTCGCCGTGAACCAACTACCGACGTAGTCTATCAGCGCAAGTGTCTTTCCTTAATGAATAGCTACTTAAATGTTCCATAGAGTGAGAGTGTCATATAATTCCTTGTGAATAAAATTATCTGATGTGGCAACAACATACAGTGATGGTCACAAGTACTTACGACACAAACACTCACAAGATACATCTTCACTAATCATGGTACTAAACCACTTGCGCAAGCAGACACATCTCGCTAGTCAGAGGTACTTGTGCGTTTAAAATCATGTTGCAACTAAACCCAGCTAAACGTTCTATTCAGTTTTATACAACTTTGTTCTGCATTATTTGCTACTTTATATATGCCCACATATTCATCGTTATTTGCTACTGTGGTATACAACTTCTAATAACTCGCTTCGTTGTATAATCTTCCTCATTATTCTTCAATTACGCTCCGTTTTATTCCACAATTTAGGACTGTGGCCGACCTTTTCAACCATAGACCTGTATTGGGGGGCTTTCCCGCCCCATCAATATCTTTGCAACAGCACTTGCCACACTGCAGTGATCTAATATCGTTAAATCTGCCACATTTTTGGATGTGGCCATCCATTCTGCGAACGCCTCCTATTCGCTACGCAGTCTAAAGCAGCCTCAAACATCTCAAAAGATGAGATGAGCACCGGCCCACTCGTACAATTATCGATTGATCTTCGGCTGATGATAGACATACGTTTCTTCTTTCACCATCTTTCACCGTGTTTCACCATCTTTCTCCGGTATCTCCGGTTGCCACAATTATGGGATGTGACCAACCTTTTATCTGCCCCTCAGGGTCAGTTTCTCAATGAAATTGGGTATACTGTGACAAGCAAGAGACCGAATTCCCTTGGGTCATGCGCCTCCAATGGAAAACAAGTCTACTCAGAGCGTGTCATAAAGTGAACTCTTATTTGAAACCATAGCCACCGCGATGCTCCCACAAGGGGGCCATCCCAGGACATGAGGTGAGACCTGAATACAAAGCATCGTTCGATGCAGTGCATCAGGTCACACTAGCTTCTCCTGCTCCCGCGGTAGCAGTATTTATAAAGACCTTGCCTAGGGCCCCACAGGGTGATACCCGCGTCCACCCTGCTACCTTTCGAGTAAAATATCTTACTCATGGATTGGGTACCCATGGTATTATGGTCGCCTTTTACGACCGGTATACCTACCGTGGGCATATTCTTTCCCCTAGCCCACAGGGGTGCTACACAGTCACAGTCAGATAGTCGCCTCTACGAGAGGCATACCTTCCTCGGGAATATTCTAAGCCCCCTTACCGGGTGGGGAGTGATGTGTCTCGCCGCGATATGCATTAAGGCAAAGTTTTTCGGTATCTCGTTTATATGTAACGCACCGGTATACGATAAGCACAAAAAGGATAAAGACTCCTTCTATGAGAAAGAAGAAAAGACATACGATGACTACCCCTGGCATGATATTAACATCATGCTGGGTGACCTTAGTGGCAGGGTGGGCAGGGAAAGGGTATTTGACCCTTTCACGATATGTAACCTTTTTTTTTTTTTTTGCGGGGAGGCTGAAAAATGCCTAATGCACCATAATTGCTGCCGCTGCAGCAACCGTGTGTCCGTAGATTAAAAAACAACCCCGTTCTGGAACCGTCGCCCACCCCCGGCACCACTTTCGCATTAGGGTGGCGTTCCATATTTCTAATTTTTTAAGAGCCTACTGTTGTCCCTGCGTCCAGGCTCCCGCTATTTGCTCTGAGTGCCCATTTAAACGCCACTGCTTCGCATGCGCATTTCTCTGCGCTCCCTCTCAGCATCCATCAGGCGTGTCATTACTATAAATGCCATTTTGCTTACTACAGTCCAGCACTCTTTCCTGTTGCACATATGTGATACTAAATTTCTCGTGGTAGGTTCCTCCCCAAATACTCCATGCAAGGTGAGCCTTTCTTCGTGGAAACGGGTGTAGTGGAACATGACGTGTTCTGCGTTTTCTAACTCCGTGGTACACATTGGGCAATAACGATCTTCCTCTATCCTACGCTTCCATAAATACTCTTTGAAACCGCCATGTCCACTCATTATCTGCGTGAGATGGTAGTTCAGTTCGCCGTGCTTCCGCTCATTCCATTGAGCTACACGTTCCAAACTAGTGTGAAAGTCCAACGCCCTTTACTCGAGGCCTCCCACCGTTCTTGCCACTTAGCTATTGTTTGTGTCCTTGCTCTTTTCTTGTCTTCTTCAGATGGTCGCTCGATATTAGTGTTATACAGATCGGCCATTTCGCTTGCCAGTAAGTCCACTGGGATTTTCCGGGTTAGAACCAGGATCGCGTCGGCGGACACCGTCCGATATGTAACCTAAAACAAATCGATCAAGTCGTGGTCGACCGCAGGCATAGTTCCTGTGTCTTGACTGGGCGCAGTCTATGAGGTTCAAACAACGATTGGGATCACTATATTGTGCCAGCTAAATTACGTACACAAGGAATGTTTGCCGTCGAAAAGCTGTTTACGAAGCAGACAGCTGATGATTACTCCACTCGGCTCTCACAATTGCTCACTGAGAAAAATCTTGAACCTGACGATTTGAGCGAGCAATGTGGGCACCGCTGCTGAAACCATAGGTTTGCAGTGAGCTCACATAAGCTACTACTAAGATGAGTAATGTCGCTATAACTCGAAAAAAAGACGCTACCTATAGAGCCATGTTGCGTACGGTCGCGAAGAAATAACAGAGATACCTACATATTTGGAAGGAACCAACGTGAGGCGGAACAGTGTGAATGCGGGAAGGTTCAGGTGCTGGCTAATCGGAATAATGCCCAAAGGTAGACAACTCTGCGTCATTACTCGATCAGGGTTTTTGTTTGAGTTTTTGGTGTAATTTTTTCCTAAGCGGGAAAGACTGCCTCTTGTTTACCTCCTCACTGATACCTTATAAGCCATCATGAACTATAAAAGTGATAGCAACGTTAGTTTATTGATTAAAAGGATCATCCCAATGCTTCGTTTAGATGCCTCATCGCCTCTTCCAGAATGGCCTGCTGTATGGTTCTCACTCTCTCTACAGACCAAAATGCAGTCCAGCAAATCCTCGCTCAGGATGTCCTTAAAATAAGCCAACTATTCAGCTGTCGCATCGCAATGGGAAAGTAAGGGTGCCTCGACATTCGAGCACAGCTTTCTACAACTTTTAGCAGTGTTAATTTATTGCCAGCTGTAACGTCGCTTACGAGCGGCACCACTTAAATGATCATGCACAACAGCTTGGTCAGGCTGATCAGGTTTCACTAGAGCATAGAGAGGCGTGTTTTCATCTTCAGGCGATATTTTTGATTGAGATTGCGCATTTATTCATCTTGTGAAACCAAGGGGAGGGGGAGGGGGGTTCATTTTTGCACAGAGAGGTCAAAATCGACCCTTATATTTTAAGGGCTGTTCAGTTCCAGTTTTAGTATTTGAATTTTAGGAAACTAGGTCAGTCAAAGATACCCGAGACTGAAAAACGCACAATTCCGAAGTAGGTTTATCTCCAAACCAAATGGTCGACCGACCTAAGTGCGGCTGTGTACTAAGCAAAGGCAAACGCATGCGCTAATAAATGGAACACACGACCTTAAATTCCATATTCATAATTTACTAAGGAAATTATTTGCAAGACAAACTAAGCACTAAATCATACTCTACAAAGCATCCTTGCTATTTTCCATTCATGAGAACTTTTAGACACAAGTTCACGGAAACTTGACCCAACACATAATTAGCAATTAAATGCAATTGATTTATATTATAATTTGACGCCCCGAAGCGAAAATGTTAAATTCCATAACACACAGTTATTGTGAATAAACACCAGCGCATCAGCATTTTAGCGGGCGGTCAAATGAGAATTCAATACTTAAACCAAATACAACAATGCAAATATGCTAAGTTGAAGCTGCCACCAACCAACCTTCAGCCACAGCTGGGCAACCTTTGACCACAAAAACACAAAAGAAAACTAAGTAAGAACAACAAACAATGCAAAATGCTTTGCTGAAAATCGGAGTCGAGAAGAAAATGAGAAAAAATAGATGGCTACAAAGCGCCAAAGAGAAATGAAGGCAAATATAAAGGAGGCGTGGCAGATAAAGTCTTAGTGTCAGTGTTGGTCAAATAGGCAAACTGAGGCGCCCACGGCTTAACAACATTTGATCAGCTCTTCTCAAAAAAGCACTTTGAAATTTAGCTGATAGTCGGCAGTGAATCAGCTAACCAGAACTACTGACTGACTGAATGCTTGAATAACTGACTCAATATAATGCAATTCGAGTGCAATGGGTTGGCAACACTTTTTTGTTTGCGCACTATTTGATGGCTACTCCAGCAGCCAGCAATGTCACTGCCCAGTGGACGCTTTAAAGCTGGCGCGCAATATGACCTGCAATAATCGAATCGTATGCCACACACACAAGCTGCTTCAGTGAGTTACTGACTCGAGTGACTAACTCAAATGATGCGGTGCTACATACCTAAAGATGTTCGGAGGGAATGAGGCATACATGGGGGTATATATTTGAATGCATTTTTGTTCATGGATCTATTTGAAAGTAACTAAATATATCTATGCACTTTTACCTCTCTTTGTATTTACATACATATTTCAAATATTTATTTACTTTATTTAGCACAACGTGCCACCCTCAACACTTGTGGCATGCAACAATACAGATCAAAGCATATATCAAACGATTTGAGTGCAACAAATGCAATCGCTCAATCAATGCAGCAAATCAGCAATAGATTTCTATTGTTTAGTAAGTTTTGTAGTTTATGTTTAAAATATTTTTAAAGCAAGTATTGAATTGGAGTGCCATTATTGATAATTTGTTTATGCGAGTTGAACAAAGCCAAATACCTTGATGTGATTGCACTGATTTTCAAATGGTGCAAAAGCAATCGAATAACGCCGCCTTCGTAAATGTTCACATAAAAAAAGAAGATATAAAATTTTGCACAAAGGAAAAATACTATTTTTGCAGATAAAAATTTTTCAACAAACTGCCTCAAAGAAAACTCATTCCAAATAAAATAAATGAATGATCATCAGTGGGAGTTGTAATACCACAAATCCGAATCGAAAATGCGCAACTAGATCGAACTGTAAAAACGCTTCAAGCCCTTTGAGATTGTGAAGAAGAAAAGTAAAAAAAGAAAAAAAAATGTGAAAAATGTTAAAAGCTCTGTTTTACATGGCACACATATTTATTTATGAAATATCAAAGAAAGAAATCGTACAGTGAGTGGTAGAGATAATTATTGTTGAGGATGGGTGTATAGCACAATCCCGATTTAAAAAATCCCAAAACACGTATTGCCGACAGTTCATAGTCCCAACACAGCCAAATCCCGACCATTCAAAGTCGCGGCAGGACCAAATCCCGACCATTCATAATCCCGCCACGATGAAATCCCGACATTAAATTCCGACAACATTCAAATTGTGAAATCTCACATGATGGCAAAAAAATACACATCTTCAACATTTTTTTCTATTATTTTAGACATCTCTGCACAACAACACTTACCCTTCCCAAATCACCTACAACGCATTCCACAGTGTTTTGCGCAGAACATCTTTCTGCGTAGGCGGATTTCGGTCGCTCTAAAAGAAATAACCCTTGGCTGATCCAAAACCGGCTACGCCATCCAGCAACTTTTCGGCGTAATGTGTAATTTTATTAAATGTGTTTGCATTGTATGTTGTCGGGATTTGGAGTTGTCCGTATATTGTCTCCTCGGGATTTCGTTACATCGGAATTTTGTCATGTCGGTATATTGTTTTGTAGGGATTTTGTTAGGTCTGAATTGTTGTTGTCTTTACGGGATATCTGAAAATTGTTGGGACTATGAATTGTCCAAGTGCCGGAAGTCGGGATTATGAAGAGCACCCATTGAGAATATGAAAATTTGGCTTTATGAATGGGTCATATTACAACGAAAGAAGTGAAGCAAGAAAATAATTAGCCAGGGTTTTTTTCTTGAACTATTAGATTTTTAGTAAAATTGATCGCATTATATTTAATTCAACGGAGTTTTTTGTCAAGAGCACAAATTTGTATGGTCGTTTCAACAGAAAAAAAACTGTTTGTCTCAAGTCAAAATACACTGTATTTTACTATTATTATAAGGCCTCGATGCACTGCTCCCTAATCAAGATCTATTGTGCTTGGCCGTTTAGCACATTACTGTTTGTGGAGGCCTTTAATATATTTATTTATTTAAGAATGTGAACCGTGTTTCATCCTCCAGCTCAAAAAAGTGAAAGATTTGTGCGTTAGATAGATCTAACTTACTAAACTGATATCGTAGACTTCAGCGTCCCTTTATAGTATACAGTGAGAGTACGTAGGAAGCAGGGAATATAAACAATTTGGACCGTCTTTGCCCTGTGAATTCAGTTCAGTATAGTCTGAGCCGCTTTTTTTCACAGTGTAATTGCTTGTGGATTCCCTAATGTGGTTTCCGTACTTCTGGTTTTCCTAATTTGTGCCTTTGTAAGTCCATAGAAGCGCTTTGGACCATATAATACAGCTATAGTACATTGTTTGGTTAGGTAGTCTGCCCGATGCCTCGAAGCTCATCCAAAAAACTTTGTTCTTGGCTCCCAGAATATTTGGGACTTAAACGTATTCATCCACTAACTTATAAGTAATTGTGTAAGACTACAAGACGCGGAAGGCTGCCTGGCTTAGTCCGTCATAAAATTTTGATTTATTGGTAAATCAGACCTCGAAGTCCCGGCCAGTAGATGAATTTCCGCTTTTTAAAAGAGTATTTTTCACAACGGATGCTTCGGAATTCCGGACGCGGTGGTGTGATGGTAGTATGGTACGCCCAACATACCAAAAATCCTGCGACCAAGGCGTCTAAAAGCTTTTCCACATGTTGTTGCGTCGCTGTTGCCTTAAGAATAATTTGTTGTTATTGCAGCGATAAAAAAACTTCCAAAGCTTGTGGGTAGTGTTTTGATGTTGATAGTCCTTTGCCAGATTTAGATATGGGAAGTTTCGGTAAAAAGCACTATTAAAGTTGAAGCGTGACCATCACGAAAATGATTCGATATGACCATATTAAACCTTCTAGGCCATCCCGCCTACCACCCCTAAGGTCCCGTACGACCAATTTGTAGAAAAAAAGAGAAAGGAGCACAACGCAAATTAGAAGATTAGCTCGACCTCAATCTCATCGCAGATAAAGACCATTTTGCAATACAGAATATTGGAGTCATTTATTTAACAGTTTTGCAATTCGAACGTTAGCAGAAGGTTTTAAATAAGCGGAATTTCCCTAAATCCGTTACAATAGTATCGAGTATAGCCTTTGTCTTAATTTGCGAAAAACACTTACGAAATGTAATGATTTGGAAACACTGTACTCCAAGTTTCTTTCAGGTCAATTCATACTGGCTAATACTCAATTTTCTCTACTCCTGCTGTTATGAGAAATATTTTTGTTAATACAACTTCTTTCAGCTCAGTTTAAGTATTGCTAAGCTTTGGGCTATTTCACTTCATTTCGGTTCACTTTCTCACTACTTACTCCTTCGCATTCCTCCGCAATTGCTTCGCATTCAATCGCATCAAATGATTATACTCAAATACTTAAGCTGCTCCTTGTTGTTGCTATCTCATCTTCAATTCTTGTTTTGTTTTAAAGTTGTACATATATTGTTGCTTTTCTAATATTTGTATATGCCTCGCAATGACCTTTAACTGTTATAAGTGCGGCACGATCATCTGGAGCTGATACCGTTTTTAAGTCAGTTTGAATGTATTGTGACTTGCATTTGTTGGCTAAGATGTGGCCAAGTATGAGGCTCATACATTCGTTTGTTTTCTTTGAATATGTTGGTGTACATATTGCATGATTATAGCGCATACATTTGTTTTGGCATGGAAATTGGCACAGAATTATTTATGATAATATTCAAAGAAATATAAAATCTTTAGTTGAAAAAATCTTAGACCCAAATATTAAAAAAAATTATTGAAGTCTTACTGCACTAGGATCATCAAATTGCGGGCCGTAAAAAGCCCCTTGTGGGACAGTTGCGAATAAGAAACTCGCTGACACCTACAAACAACGGCATAAAAGGTGACGGATGCTAAAGGTGACATCTGGTAGAAACAAGTTGTCGTTTAATGTCACCATCGTCTTCGTCTAGCTTACCTAATAGGAGGTCCACGTCACTATTCAAAAGGTGGTGCAAACTTACGCAAGGACATATGCTAAACCTTATGTGGTCCACCGAGATTTAATTAGGGCGACTTTATATCGTGCGAAGACAGCGGCTTAAAATAGAAAACCGCTAAAAAAAATTTTAAAAGTCGGGATCGACGACAAAGAAATATGGTTTCAGGAAGAGCAATAAATCTTTCAGATCTACTTTCAAAACTTTGTCTTAGGGAACGAGCCCCTGAGAAGGCCAGCAATGATACGCAAGATGCGAAGTGCCATAGATTCTCAAGCAGAATAACATATTGTAACGAATTTTGGGGGGACTCCGATTATTTTGCACTTTATACTAACGTTGTTATCGCTGAACAGTCGAATAAATAACTCCAATATTCAGTATTGCAAAATGGACTTTATTTAGACTACTTTGGGAGTAGTACAATTAAACTTCAAAATCACATACTTCACAAAATCTGCTTCTATACTCTCTGTTGCCTCGCCCGCATATTTTTCCTAAGGTTTAGACGTTTCACCTTCTAGAACTGTTGTATCTCCTGCTTCGTAATTGAGCTATATGCGTGTGTATGTGTGAATAAAAACTTCGGCTGATGACTACTTGTGTGTGTGAGATATCTCTTCACTTCGAGCTGCTGGTTATGTGTGTGCATTTATATAAGTTTGGCTGCTTACTATATTCGTTGTTGTGATTATTTACTAAGAGCATAGTGATGCTAATATTCGTCACAATATGCATGCACAATGCAGGTGTGGCTAAATTGTTGGGCTAAATAGGCTATTGGAAAGCCAGCAACATAGCAGTCCGTCTGTGTCAGACACTACAAAGATATAGAATGAAGAGCTCTACAAATCTTTAAGCAAGAAATATATCTTTTTTGGTGTTAGGCCTATAAAACGAATCGATAGCTCACATAATTCAGTTGCGATCCCAGCGCCAAGGGCTGAAGAGTGGACTAAAACGAGTACAAAATACGTAAGTTTTATGGGAAAACCACGAAAAGAGCCAAAAGCTATTCCAAAATTTTAGAGGCAGTACGAGAAGAGCTCCGCCTTGATATTACAAAAATCTTGGTACGAGCAGTTTGTTAAGCTAAACCAGGGGCACTGTGGTGGGAGATACTGGTGAACGGGTATTACTCCCATTTTCTTCGACTTATCAACACCTTCCACCTCAGTATGCTCTCGAAAAGGCACACAGATATCTAAGATTGATGCTACCACGTTCAGCTCTTTTCACGGGCATTTATTGTCTCTGGTTCCCTCGTGAAGATTTAAAGAAAATATTTTCAGCACCGTTCTCGTCTTCATCGACGTAAATGCATTTAGGGTCATCTGGTTTTTTGTTTCCCATAACTTTTTTTCAGCTCAAATATGTCGATGGGAATTTAGCGGTAGTCATTTCCGTGACTGGTCCTAAGACAGTGCAGTGCGGACGCTCCTCTCAGAGCTGCTATTCGTTGAACAGCTGTTAGTAGCTTACAACGATTCTTCTTTCGAAGTTTTAAGCCCTACAGTAATGTGGATTGGGTGATGCCCATCAGCAGCTTCCTCTTGCTTTCTGTTGGTATTTCGATGTTTGCCATCAGCCGGCTTTCTCAGTCATATGTTGAATATAGGTTAGTCGGCAAGCGGCCGCCGTAGTGTGATGGTAGCGTGCTCCGCCTACCACACCGACGATCCTGGGTTCACGCCCTAGGCAAAGCAACATCAAAATCTTAGCAACAAGATTTTTCAATTAGAAGAAAATTTGTCTAAGCGTGGTCGCCTCTCGGCTGTATTTGGCAAGCACTTCGAGTGTATTTTTACCATGAAAAGTTCTCAGTGAAAGTTCATCTGCCTTGCAGATTCTTTCGGAGTCGGCGTAAAACAAGTAAGCTCCCGTCCCGCATATTTGTGGGAGCACGATGCAAATTGTAAGAGAAGCTCGGCCTTAAATCTCTTCGGAGGTTATTGCGCCCTACATTTTTTGTTTTTTTATATGTTAGTCGGCAGTATTTCTTCTAAATAGTTGGTGAACTTCTTTGATGTTACAGATGGAGAGGATGTTTTCCCCTTCTTTGTTTGTAAAATGACCAAATTGAGCTTTACTCCTGCTCCTTCTGCGTTATGGGATGCTATGACTACGTCGTTTCCATATCCAACTATGAATAAATCATCAGGCTGGAAATTAAGGTTGGAAATGTCATCGTAACTGACGTTGCATAGATCACGATCTAGAATTGATCCCTGTGCTGCTCGCTGTGAAGTTTTATATATAAGTATGCGATGTAGATTGGGCGAGATTAAGAAAAGGAGAGATCTGCACATAATCAACCAAGCGGTAGAGGCGTGGGTCCAAGCCCGGGGCTGTAAATTGTCGAAGATAATGTGTAGGTCTTACAAGCTCAGACTAACAAAGTTCCTTCTATCATTAAAAAGAGAGAACTGTAAACTAATTACGGGTATTCTCACTGGACATTGGCCTCTGTCGTCACATGCCTTTAAATTAGGCTTGGTCAGTGAAAGCAGATCTAGGAATTGTTGGTTGGAGGAGGAAACGATCAACCAAGTTTTGTGCTCGTGCGCTGCACTTGTCAGGCTAAGACTCCAGCTATAAGGTTTCATACAGCCGTCAGATCTAGAAGCAACAAGTATCATAGGTCCTAGAAATCTTCTATTATTTGCCAAGTGGACGGAGTTATTTTATAACATAGGTCCTGGTTTTTGATAGGGGTTTTCAGTTTGTTCGTTAAATAAATTTCTGGTAACACTACGAACTCATTCAGTCTATGTGAGGTGCTGATGCACCGGCCAGTTCAACCTCACCATGCGATCAACGAGATAGCTTCTGATGCCGCTCTTTAGTTGGCATTTTATTTCGAATCGATGCGTTAAGACGGTCAGCATGTCTGCCACTTTCGCGCTGTTGAAAGTTTTTCTTACGTCTGAGGTTGCAAGGATAGAAACTCGCCTGGATTTGGTATAACCCCGTTGTGAGAATCAAAGAAGCGCTCTGTTCTTAACTCAAACAGACATAGACTTCACGGGCTCGAGAAAACAAAGCTTGGTATCATTAGACGAAGTTAAACCTAAAACAGAGGAAATTAAATTAGCAGAGCTAAGAAAGTACCACTGGGATATCAACTCGTTCAAACGCAGGAGGGCGCTATGAATCGCTTCACCTTACCACACGATTTTCAAAGAGCATGAAAATACATTTCCTAGTTGTGGAAAGAATACAGATTTGATTCGTATTTTAAGTGTATTATAAAGTAATCTTCATAGGAACTAGGAGGTACAACATAAAAGCAGGCAAGTTTCGTTTCAAAGTAGCATTAATCCTAAAACAAGTAAAACTCAATTTCGTTGCAAAGTATTCAAATGCAAACATCCACCTACGTCATCAAAAAAAGCTCTAATAAATCTGATTTTACGATAGGCAACAAAATAAGCAACAAGGTGTCCACGCCCTCAAAGATACATTGTTCAAAGGCTTGTAATTTTTGAAGTAAAAATGGTAATGTAGTATAAAACAAAACAAGTAAGAACGTGAATAGCTCGTTACAACAAAACCAGAAAACTAACTGAAAAGTTCATTGTAGTGATTGAACGTTTAGACAAGTGCGAAGTCGGATGGCAAGCATGACACTGAAGAGACCAAATCAGTGATATTATTTTACAACCAAACAACCATTAAGCACAACAAAATGTTGCCAAAGTTTAATTACAACCAACAGTAGTAAGAAGATGAATAGGGAGTAAATGAGGGATACTCATGGAGTATTACTCTATATGTACTTGTACGTATGTGCTTTAGAAGTTGTAGTAAAAAGTCGATGCGTTGCATTCAACTAGTTTTTGTAAAAGCATAGAGCACGAGGCAAATCTTGAAATCTACTGGCTTAGCACACGTCGCAAAAAATTAATTGCAAATCGGCAAAGATTTGGCTGCAGAGAGTACAAGAAGAAGAAGAAGAAGAATAAAAGAAAAAGTAAACAATTTTTTTAGGTGGACGCCTATTCGAGATATCGCCATAAAGGTGGACCAGGCGTGACTCTAGAATTTGTTTGTACGATATGGGTTCAAATTAAATGTATTAATGAGTGTTTTAAAAGGGAGTGGCCCTTAGTTGTATATGTGAACGCGTTTTCGAGATATCGACCAAAATGTGGACCACGGTGACCCAGAACTTCATCTGTCGGGTCCCGCTAATTTATTTATATATGTAATACCACGAACAGTATTCCTGCCATGATTCTACGGACTTTTGGTTTCACCCGGCAGAACTTTTTCATTTGCTTCTACTTAATATGGTAGGTGTCACCCCCATTTTACAAAGTTTTTTCTAAAGTTATATTTTGCGTCAAAAAACCAATCCAATCACCATGTTTCATCCCTTTTTTCATATTTGGTATAGAATTATGGCATTTTTTTTTTCATTTTTCGAAATTGGGCGTGGTCATAGTCGGATTTCGCCCATTTTTAATACCAAGATAAATTGAGTTCAGATAAGCACGCAAACAAAGTTTTGTAAAGATATATCGATTTTTGCTCAAATTATCGTGTTAACGGCTGTGCGGAAGGACAGACGGTCGACTGTGTATAAAAACTGGGCGTAGCTTCAACCGATTTCGCCCATTTTCACAGAAAGCAGTTACCGTCATAGAAGCTATGCCCTTACCAAATTTCACAAGGATTGGTAAATTTTTGTTCGACTTATGGCATTAAAAGTATTCTAGTCAAATTAAATGAAAGAGGGTGGGACCATGCCCATTTTGAAATTTTCTTTTATGTTTGTATTTTGTTGCACCACATCATTACTGGTGTTGAATTTTGACGCAATTTACTTATATACTCTAGAGATATTAAGTTTTTTGCTAAAATTTTACTCCTAAAATTTTTTTTAAGTGGGCGTGTTCGTCATCCGATTTTCTAAGTTTTTATTTAGCACACATATAGTAACAGGAGTAACGTTCCTGCCAAATTTCATCATGATACCTTCAAAAACTGCCAATTTCCAGCTTGCAAAACTTTTAAATTGCCATCTTTTAAAAGTGCGTACTACGCCCATTATTCAAAATTTTACTAATTTTCTATTCTGCGTGATAAGGTGAAGCCACCTATAAAATTTCATCGCTTTATCCGCCTTTGGTAATGAATTATCACACTTTTTCTCTATTTTTCGAAATTTTCTATATCGAAAAAGTAGGCGTGGGTATAGTCCGATTTCGCTAGTTTAAAAAGCGGTCTGTGATGAGTGCCCAGGAACTTACATACCAAATTTCATTAAGATACCTCAAAATTTACTCAAGTTATCATGTTCACGGACAGACGGACGGGCGGACGGACATGGCCAATGAATTTCTTTTTTCACCCAGATCATTCTGATATATAGAAGTCTATACCTACCTCGATTAGTTTATGCCGTTACTTAGTTACTTACTTAATTGGCGCTTAACCGTCTAAACGGTTATAGCCGTCCAACAAGGCGGGCCAGTCGCTCTTTCGCTCCGCCAACCGGCTTCAACTGATCACACCAAGGGAGTTTAAATTGCTTTCCACTTGGTCCTTCCAACGGAGGGACCGCCCTCTACCTCTGCTTCCATAGGCGGGTTCCGATAGAAACACTTTCTTGGCCGGAGCATCATCATTCATTCGCATAACATGGCCTAGCCAGCGCAGCCGCTGTGTTTTAATTCGCTGGACTATGTTGATGTCTGCGTATAGCTCGTACAGCCCATCATTAAATCTTCTTCGGTACTCGCCATCGCCAATGCGTAGAGGTCCATAAATCTTTCGAAGAACTTTTCTCTCGAACACTCCCAGAGCCGCTTCATCTGCTATTGTCATAGCAGGACGGGTACGATAAGTGACTTGTAGAGTATGATTTTCATTCGCCGAGAGAGGACTTTACTTTTCAATTGCCTACCTAGTCCAAAGTAGCATTTATTGGCAAGATTGATCCTTCGCTGGATTTCGCTGGAGATCTGCTCATCTGAGTATAAAAATTCCAGATTGGCTGTTGTTAAACTAGGTTGAACTAGCCGGTCGGTAAATACGTGAATGTGTCCATAATGCTAAAAAAATTTATTTGACGACCAAACTAAAAACTCTCTTGAAGAACCATTGCCTACGTTATAAAACAACTGCATTATCTTGGAAAAGACCACAAGTATTCTCAGGCCCAGCCCGCAAGCTGCTTCTTCCCCTGAAAATTTTATTTAAATACTTTTTTATACTTTGCATCTCTAAGCCTTATGTCGCAAATTTTCTTTATTGTTTTTGTGCTATGCGAGCTTATCGTCTCGACGCAACAGAAGTGTGGTTTTAGCTGCGGCTGTCGCTACTGATGTCAATAGTTGCTCTTGTTCAGGGATGCACCTTAACGTTAAGCTAATCGTTTATCAAAAAATTTCCACCGTTTCCGTTGAAACACTTCGAAATATTATCGATAAAGAAATTATCAAGATAAATTGTATCTCGTTTTTAACCGAAACGAAAAGCTTTCGTTTACGTTAAAAACGTTAACAAAAACGTGATACTTTATGTTTGAATTGTGCTCGCAATGCTATAGCCATGGTGAAGCCGTAAGGTGGTAACAACGAGGGCACATACACACACAAACTCCATGTAATTTGTTTGTGTAATTCGTTGGTGGTAATGTCAAAAATACTCTGAGAAATGTTCGTACTGTCAAAATTCATGAGAAAAGTTGCAATCAGCTTGGCGAATGCTTTCACCTTTAATGACTCCGCCATCAATCAGCTTTGCCAGCATAGTTTTAAATTAATAATCAACATAAACGATTTGATTTCGTTTTGATATGGCAGAAAACGAAACGAAATCATTTCGCTAATTTGACGTTTTTAACGTTAATAAACGAAACGAAATGACTTTGTTTCGTTTATTAACGTTAATTATCGTAACGAAATGATATCGGTTCGTTGGTTAAGCATGCCTGCTCTTGTTATAGCAAACCGATCACTATGTTCGGTAGCCAAAAATAGACTGACTCTTTACTCACATCCTTATTCTTACTATCTATATGTAATTAAAGTTAGGTATATTTTATGTATGTTTGTTTTGTGTGGTGGCCTCATTTAACTGGGCAATTCCAGCAGATTTGGTATTCAGTATTTATGAAAATTGGTATGTGAGAGCAGACAGAGTGAGACTAATATAATACCGAGTTGCGTTAAAGCTTATGTAATATACCTAAGATAAGCTATATACGTTCTGCGGAATTAGGCACATGTATTTCATGTTGTGCACGCCACAGAAGTTTTGCGCAGTTTTCTTTCAGTACCCTGCTGCTTTGGTCACGGCTTCCACTGCCGCCGGAAAGATACTTTAGTGAACTTCCAACTTGTACGCTCTTCTTATTACCTGATCGGCATAACATATTATAGATTATTCCGGTTTCATTAGTTTGGCTCCGTCGTGGTGTACGTGCATCATATCTTCCGACATTTCCGTGCTCTTGCCCTATCCTTCTATTTCTATTGAGGCTCTTAGATCTCCACCGAAGCAAAAGCTTACATACCTTTTAGCAACAAAAATTAGTTTTTAAAATAGGGTTGTGATTACTATATATATAAAGTAATTAAATAATTAAAAAAATAGCTACCCACTCTTTAGAACAGACACCTTTCTTGGACGTACGGTGAGTGTCGGCCCGTGGGAGGTTTCACTGTACATCCCAAATATCTATGAAGTTAAAAATATTCGATGTATGCCAGGCACATTTTCTCCATTTATTAAATTTTTCACTTTGTTTGCTACAAATTTTTTAAGATTTCTTTAAGTGTATACAAATATTTTACTAAAATTTTTATTGCCGAAATAATTCAAGTGCATACCCCTCAAACATTCACGGAGCGCTCTTGTTTTATGAATCCGATAAGATACCATAATATGTGAAAACTTTCAGCCTCATAAATATGATCTCTTATTTCTCTGATATGAAGAAAATTATGAGCCGCATGCCGAAAGTTTATATTAAACAAAGCAATTTGGAACAAATATTAATATTGTGGCGAATACTAGCATTTCTAACATCGCTATGCTGTTAATAAATAAACACAACAACAGTAAGGCCGTTATACGCATACGTAGAAGGCAACGAAGAATATGCCATACACATAACCATCAGATTGAAGTGAAGAGCTTATTTCACATACACATGTGTAGCCAGCAGATAAGAGCGAAGAAGAAAGAGAAACAATCACACATCACGTTATCATCAACTAAGAGTAGAAGCTGTTACTCACATATACACACGCATATAGTAAGAATAAAACATGAACTACAGATATACATGTATATAGCTAAATAACCAAATATGAGATACAACTGTTCCAGAAAGCATGTTCGTGAGAAGTCTAGATCTTAAGAGAAATATGTGAACAAGGCTAACTGAGAGTACAAAAGCAGCGCGGAGCAAGCGATAATCAATCAATTTTGATTTTAACACGCTATAGTGATGTACGCGGTAGCCGTAATTGTGAGGTACTACTCCCAAAATAGTATAAAAAAAGAACGTTTTTTATCCTGATTATTTCAGTTGTTTATTCGACAGTTTAGAGATTCGAACGTTAACATAAGCTGCAAAATAGTTACCAGGAATTTCCCCAAGTTTATTGCAATATTATACTATGAGAATTTTTTCATTTAAAGAAAACATCAATTAAATAGCGCATTGCCCAAAACGTTCTGTCTGTTCGTAGTTAAAATTGCATGGATGTTATTCCTTTTGTAATTGCTAACCATCCCTTATCATTAGATCTCCTTTCAAAACAAACGCAAATTGTTCATTAAGTTCCAAAGACTCCCTTCGAAATGCATTTGTAGACCATTATAATTAGTAAAATCTTTTGCAAGATTTGCCCCAATATGTTTTACCTTTTTTAGTTCCCTTTTTGCAATGCCCAAAAGTTGTCATTTAAGAATAAAAAAACATAAAGTGAGGTTCATGAGAGTCATAAGTGATTCCAAAAACCTTCGCAAACTAGTCATTTCGGAGCCCAATAAGTGCTGGAAACTAGCTGTTTCAGAATCCATTTAGTGTCATATAACACTTATTTAGAGGCTAATAACATATACTACAATGTTTTCAGGTCAGCAGTTAGATGTGAACTGGTTTATTCATTTTCTCATATTCTCACTTAAGGTATATAATTCATTTTCAATTTACATTTCGCTCTTACCACTAATACGGCGTATACATTGCTTGTTTATTAATAAGGGCAATACTTCACAACTCCCTACACAAGCTTATGTAACCGCCGGCATGTACAACACTAGATATGAATATCGATATATAAAGAAGTTAATTACAATAATGCTAACGCTTGAGAATAGTGTAGTAGCATATGTTTAATAAATAATAAGGTATTACAATATAATTGTATAGATAATAAGAAAAAAAAAACAATATGTTATTCTTTATAATTTACGCGTTCCAACTTGCGTAACTTCCTACCACCTTCTGTTTCTTTTGAGACATCCGTCCGTCAGCTTCCGCTCCCTTATTCCGCAGGAAGGAGCTGATCAACTTTTTCCGAGATATCACCGCCTTTATTCTGCGTACCCGGCACACCTGCTTGGGGAACGTTATAATTTTCTTCTACGGCTTGGGCGTTATTACCTGATACACCGCGGATCACTTGGTCAACGTGTCTGTTAATCATTTTTTTGTTACGAGTTAATATGCAATGGTAAGATCGAGGTCCGGTACGTCCAGCCACGGTTGCTTGTTGTCATGCAGATTTATTTGGATTCGAGTAATCTCTTACATACACGTCTTCCCCTTTTTCAAAACTAATCAATCTCTTGCCTTTGTGGTTTCTTGTCTGCCTTTCTTAGCTTTCGGCAATCATTTCCCTGGCTACCGGTGGTCTCAGCAAACTTAGGTGATTCCGAAGCTCTTTTTCGAGCAATAATTTGGCCGGTGTCTCCCCGGTAGTGCAATGTTTCATGCACCAGTAGTCCAACAAAAATGTATCTAACGCCGCGTTCAAATCACCTGGGTTTCCCCATCTCAAATTCGATTAAATCGATTTTTAAACGTCTTGACATAATTTTCAGCTTGCCCGTTTGTTGCCCGGTGCCCCGGTGGCGTTAATGTGTGTTTAATGTCGTTTTCTAATAAAAATTTTTGGAATTCCGCCGACGTAAACTGACGCCCATTATCGGTAAATATGGAAGTAACTAACCCAAATCTGCTAAGCACGTCTCGAAGTTTAATAACCGTAAACCCATTTTGAATATGCATCGATAATTATTAAAAAATAAAAGTTATTGACGGAGCCTGCAAAATCCATATGGAGACGGGACCAAGCCGACTTTGGAACTGCCCAAGGTATCAACGGGCTTTTTTCTGGACTTTGTTGCGAATGCCTACACGCATTACAATTCGATACCAGTTGCTCAATGCAATAATCCAGCTTAGGCCACCAAACAAAAGAACGGGCCAAAGCCTTGGTCTTGACGATGCCAAAATGCGATCGATGTAGCCCCTCTAAAACCTGACCTCGAAGTTTTGTTGGTACGACTACTCGATAGCCCCATAAAACACAATCATACTCTACCGATAGTTCTCCCTTTTTATCGCGAAACGGGATAAACTCTTCGCCTTTTAACAATCCCACAGTACCCTCATGGACAACAACGGGTCGTTCCTAGTTGCCTTTGCGATATCTTTAAAGTTCAAATTTAATTGATTGTTACTTTCGGTGAAGCTTACATAATCACAACCTCCGTCTTCTTCTTCTGGCATTCGCTGTGGCAGCCTTGATAAAAAATCAGCGGAAATGGAATCACCCTTTATATACCGTATAGTATAGTTGAATCCTGACAATATGACTGCCCAACGCTGCATCCGAGCTGCCGCCATAATGGGTAAACCTTTGTTCTCCCCGAAAATGGTGAGAAGTGGTTTGTGATCCGTTTGAATAGTAAAATGATTTCCTAAGAGGTAGTGTTTAAGCTTACTTACTCACGCAAAATACGATTGCTAATGCTTCTTTTTGTGTAGTGCTATAATTTCTTTCGGCTTTTGTTAGCGAACGGGAAATAAACGCGATTGGTTTTTGCAGCCCGTTGTCAAAATGTGATAGAATGCCGCCTACAGCGACGTTTGACGCGTTTGTCGTCAATATTATTGGAATTTTCGGGTTAAAATGCGTTAGCACGCGCTCGGAACATACGTCCTGCTTTAACCACGTAGGCTTGTTGACACGCTTCCGCCCATTCGAAGCGAACATTCTTCTTTAGCAATTCGTATAGCGGTGCCATTTTATGTGCAAACCGTGGAATGAATTTCGAAAAATAGTTAACCAATCCCACAAAGGCTGTTACCTCGGATACACTTTGTGGAGCTGGTGCCTCTAACACTGACCTAACTCTGTCCTTATTTTTGGTAAGGCCATTGCGGTCTATATTAAATCCCATATATGCAATTTTCTCCTGAAAGAAATCGCATTTGCTATCGTTCAAACGCAGTCCGACATCTTGTAACTTTCTTAGAACAATCTCGATGGTTTTGAAGTGTTCGCTGAAATTAGACCCGTAATTACAATGTCGTCCAAATAATTCACAACATTCACAAAGGTTCTCTATTGTTTTTTGAAATATAGCTGCCGCTGGTTTCACCCCAAAAGGCAACCTTGTCATTTTAAAAATACCTATATGGGTACTCCATGCGCACAGCATTTGCGACGCCTCATCCAGTACCAGCTGATTATAGGCGTTCGGCAGGTCTAATTTCGAAAACAACGCACCGTGGATAGACGCAAAAATTTCGGCAATACGCGGTAATGTGTACCTCACGTCTTCCAGGTATTTATTGATGGTTGATTTATAATCACCACAAATTCGCAACTTACCATTTGGTTTAACTACTGGAACCAAGGGGGTGGCCCACTCTGAATTATCGACTTGCACTAACACTCCCTTGTCAACTAATTTGGCTATCTGAGTCTCTATTTCAGCTCGCAACGCTAACGGAACCGGACGCGGCTTGCAAAAAACAGGCTTTACTTCGTCTACTAGACTCAATTTTACCTTATTGACGGTATACGTACCCAACCCTTCTTGAAAAACTTCATTGCGGCTCGTCATAATTAAAAATTAAAGCACGAAATATGTTTGAAAATCAAATTTTGTACATTCGAGCAAAAAAAAAAAAAAAAACACAAAAGCACAGCACTAAAATTGCCTTCGACTATAACGGGAAAATAGCGTGTTACTCTAGCTGTTTTTCTCCTCGTCGCCACTACAATGTTTTCAGATCAGCAGTTAGATGTGAACTGGTTTATTCATTTTCTCATATTCTCACTTAAGGTATATAATTCATTTTCAATTTACATTTCGCTCTTAACACTAATGCGGCGTTTACATTGCTTGTTTATTAATAAGGGCAATACTTCACATATACAAAAGAGGATCATATCGAACGATCATCACAAAATTGGAAATATATTGATTTTGGACTCACTAAAGAGCTCGTAAAGAGCGTGAACGCTTCGATTTCGGACTAACTTAATATTCCTTTATGACTTCGAATGTTTGCTGGGTATAATGTTGAAAAAAAAAAAAATTTATTTCTCAAATAAAACATAATATCATAATTAGCATGGCACGTAAATGAAATTAAATTGTTTTAGTTGAACAGGCATGTGTGTATTGTATATTTATTTTGCGAAAATCGGTACAAAGCGACTGGAAATAGAGTTGTGGACAACACTGCAAAAGCGTTAACCATCGGATCTGTCACTTGTTGTACTTTTTTTATTTTTTTGTTGCTTGCTTTCCTGTGACTTTTTTTATTGGTATGCAAAAACTGGTAAAATCGATATAAAATCAATGGCCATTTATTAAGCAAAAGTAAAAAACAAGTAAGGGAATCTAAGTTCGGATGAAAGCGAACATTACATTCCCAGCTGTACGTTTGAGATGCTGTTATTATTTGTTACCCCTACAATATATTTTTTTACATACTTTTTTTAAATATTATAATTATTTTAAAATTTAGGGCAGAATGAAACAAAATAGTGTGCATAGTACTTCATTTATTAATTATTTTACAGGCTTTCAATCTATCACAAATCAGTCTTCAAATTTGAGATATTTTTCTTAAGTAATAGGAAAACAAAAATTAAATCTGAACTTCTTCTTAAAAACAAAATAAACTTCCTAACTAGAATAAAATATATATCAAAGTACATATTTATCTATGTTTGGCTTAGTTTTGAGCCTCGCCATAACAATCAGGGCATCTCGCATCGGTCACACGGACCGTTTGGCGCCAAATGCTACAACACCCACGCTCCGCAAGAACGCACAGCGCGCACTAAAACGAAGTAAGCCACATATCCGTCAGCTAGCATAGAGGTCGGTTTCTCCAGATTTTCGTGCATACAATTAATTACGAAAATGTGTTGCGTCGGTCTCAGAGACCAATGCGCGAGTATAGGAAGGTTAATAGTGTTACATGGCTGCGCAATAATACACATACATATGGTTCTATTATGAACTAACTTTTCTTCGAGTTATGGCTCCCGAAACATAGAAAATTGCTTAGTCATAAAAGAGGCGGTGTCACGCCCATTTTTAAAAATTTAAGTTTTTACAATTTATTGTTATAAATCCACCTGGGAAATGAAATACCATTGATAGAAAGTTCTTTTTTGCAAAGATATAGCTTATTTTATTCTTACGCGACCCTTTCAACAATCTTTTGTATAAAAGTGGGCGTCTTCCTTAGCCGATTTCGTTAATTTTACGTCAAAGCATTCCTTATAGTAAAGGCAACCTCCTTGCCGAATTTTGTTACGAAAGGTATAACGGTTTTTGATTTAGGATTAAAAATATTTGTAAAATTGATTTTATCAGAAGTGGGTGGTGCCACGCCCATTTTAAAAAAATGTTTTAAAATTTGTACCAAGAGTCTCAATATCAGTCCACATGTCAAATTTCAACATTCTAGGTGTATAATTATACACAGCGTGCTTTGTTAATATATTGTATGGATAACGGTTGGTTGTACATGTATAAAGGAATCGAGATATATATAGACTTCTATATATCAAAATCATCAGTATCGAAAAAAAATTTGATTGATCCATGTCCGTCCGCCCGTCCGTCTGTCCGTTAATACGATAATTTGAGTAAATATTGAGATATCTCCACCAAATTTGGTATACGAGCTTATATGAACCCAGAATTGATTGGTGTTCAAAATAAGCGAAGTCGGATGATAACCACGCCCACCTTTTATATATATAACATTTTGGAAAACAAAATAAACCTGATTATTTAGTAAATAATACACCTAGAATGTTGAAATTTAACGTGTGGGCTGATGTTGAGACTCCTGATAAAAATTTGGAAAATTTGTTTAAAATGGGCGTGGCACCGCCTACTTGTGACAAAATCAATTTTACAAATATCATTAATCATAAATCAAAAATCGTTAAACCTATCGTAACAAAATTCGGCAGAGAGATTGCCTTAACTATAAGGAATGCTTTGAAGAAAAATTAACGAAATCGGTTAAGGACCACGCCCACTTTTATATAAAAGATTTATAAAAGGGCCGTGGCTATGTCGTTGCAAAAAAGAGCTCTATATCAATGGTATTTCATTTTCCAAGTGGGTTTATAACAATAAATAGGAAAAACTTCAAATCTGGAAAAAAAATGGGCGTGGATATAAAACAAGTTTAAAAGGGTCGCAGACTAGAATAATAAGCTATAACTTAGCAAAAAAAAGTTATATTTCACTTATCAAGTTTTACCGCAAGAGGAAATGGGGAGACATTTTTCTTTTAAACGGGCGGTGCCACGTGTTATTTAGAAAAGTAATTTATCTGAAATGAAATGTACGATTGAGGTTCACGGTGAGTATATAATGTTCGATTACACCCGAACTTAGACACCTTTACCTGTTTACTAAATAATCAGGTTTTTTGTGTTTTGCAAAATATTATATATATAAAAAGTGGGCGTGGTTATCATCCCATTTCGTTCGTTTTCAACATCAATCTCTTCTGCGTCCAGATAAGCTCGTGTACCGAATTTGGTGAAGATATCTCAATATTTACTAAAGTTATCGTGTTAGCGGACAAACGGACAGACGGACGGACATGGCTCAATCAAATTTTTTTTCGATACTGATGATTTTGATATATGTAAGTCTATATCTATCTGAATTCCTTTATACATGTACAACCAACCGTTATCCAATCAAAGTTATAATACCCTATGTACAAGTACAGCTGGGTATAATTATTTACCTAACAAAAAATAATATGGAACTGCCAAAAGATTACAGATCTGGTTAGCAGGCGTTGCTCATAGTTCACATATGTATGTATATCATTGTGTACAAAACAGGTGTGATATCTTATCGGTCAACTGCCTGACAGAAGTTTCAAAATGGCTAGACTTTTGACAGCATTTCTACAGGATTTTCGATATAGCGACGCACACTTTCCGCTATCTTCAGCGGGTGATAAAAAGAGATGCAGAACGAGATCACGATAGTCACTTAAGAAATCAGATGATCCATTCTATTGGTTATATACTGTCTATAAAGAAGTTATCACACATGCCTTATCCCCAATGTTCTGCATCATTAATCCGATTCATAATTTCAGATCACAAATCGTTTACAAGATATGGTCCAGGTCTTCATATTTGTATTCGTTAACCCCCAATTCCGTAATTTTTCGAGTGATGTAGCCGTTGACATTAATAATTCAATACTAAACCATTGTTCCAGAGTCGTTGAATTCTGTAACTCTTATTATTTTATCCATCATCAAACTAAATAAGTGGAACTAATTTAAGTCAGCCATTCGGAAAGCTATTCTGTCCCAGATCGCGGGGTACTCAATGTTTTTTGCACAGCCATATACATTTTGCACTGAGTTCAATTTCCAGACATATGTAGAAAGTGCCTTTTAATAAAGAGGTGATGTGAACCAATTACTTCATGACGGACATTTTCCCAATACTGTTGCATGATGAAAATCTTCTGGATGATGGTTTTACCGAGTCTGAGCCGCATTACGAGGGAAAATTCATCTCCCTCGCAGATGCGACTTAACTTCGGCCCGTCCCACTAATTTAAAATAAAATAAGTTCGGATAAAGGATGCGAAAGAATGATAAAACGCGATAAGAGAAAGGGATAGGCAGAGAAATAGATGGAGGAAAGTAATAATAGAGAATAGAGGAGGGAAAACCAGAGGGAGCTGGAGAAAAATAGAGGTTGATCAAGGAAGTACGTTTGAGAAAAAGACATAGAGAGAAGCTACAGCTGAGACAGTGCCTCTCTCTGCGAGGGTAAAGAAGAAGGAGAAGCAAGGAAAAGAAAGAGCAAAAGGGTTTGGGAAAGAATCAGCGGAATTAAGATATATAGGCCTCTTAAGGGATTGGTTAGGTGCATTTAAACCAAAGTTAGGGCAAATCAACCCCAACTTGGTCTGGTGGTCGTATATGCTCTTGCTTGCTCAAATTTTGCAAAACCTTTAGTATAGCTGTCTTTTATTTAATCTGTGCGCTTTTTTTCTGCAGCTACTGTGCTGATACAAATTAAACGTACGTTTAACGTAATTGTTGATTTCTGCGTAAAGATTAGCAGGATTTTATTGATCTAGTCTTTATCGGTATTACATGGTTCGGTGACTGGTCAGCTGTGCATATCTTCTAGCAAAATATTACGAGTTTAAGATTTTGTGATAATCAGTATAATTGGTGCAGGTTTATTTCGTAGAATCGTAATAAAATTCAGCCGATCTGCTTAGTAAAAAAAAATACCAAATAATTTTTTCCACCAAAAGCAACTAAATCTACAGAATTCATATCAAGGCTAAGACGGTTTCGCAACTTAAGAAAATTCAGTGCTGTGTTTATTCTTAGACAGAATAATTTGTACAGTTTTCAAGCGTTGTCAGCAGGGCTGACCTGCAAATTTGCCACTCTTTATTTTTATTTGAAACTACTGATATTTTTTAATTTACTCACATATATAATCGTTTGAAAAAAGTACCCGGTTCCAAAAAGAAAAGTATCAGGTTCTCCACAAAAGTACCTGGTTCTAAAAAAATACCCAGCTCTGAAAAAGTACCTGGTTTTTAAAAAAATATTCAGAACCCAAAAAAGAACCGCTTGTACAAAAGTACTTGGATCTGGAAATATTTCCCTTACTTACGTACTTAATTGGCGATTAACCGTTTAAACGATTATTGGCCGTCCAACAAGGCGCGCCAGTCGCTCCTTCGCTCCGCCAACCGGCGCCAATTGGTCACACCAAGGGAGTTTAAATTGCTTTCCACTTGGTCCTTCCAACGGAGGGGCCGCCCTCTACCTCTGCTTCCATAGGCGGGTTGCGATAGAAACACTTTCTTGGCCGGAGCGTCATATTTCATTCGCATAACATGGCCTAGCCAGCGCAGCGGCTGCGTTTTAATTCGCTGAACTATGTTGGTGTCTGCATATAGCTCGCACAGCTTATCATTAAATCTCCTTCGGTACTCGCCATCACCAACGCGTAGAGGTCCATAAATCTTTCGAATTACTTTTCTCTCGAAAACACCCAGAGACGCTTCATCTGCTGTTGTCATGGTATATGATTCTGCACCATATAGCAGGACGGGTACGATAAGTGACTTGTAGAGTATGATTTTCGTTCGCCGAGAGAGGACTTTACTTTTCAATGGCCTACCTAGTCCAAAGTAGCATTTATTGGCAAGAGTGATTCTTTGCAGGATTTCAGAGCTGATGTTGTTGCTAGCGTTGATACTGGTTCCCAAATAAACGAAGTCTTTTATTATTTCGACAGTAGCGTGGTTGCCAAGGCGGATATGGGCCGACTCTTTGCTCGATGACAGCAGGTACTTCGTTTTGTCCTCATTCACCATAACTCCATCTTTACCGCTTCTTTTTCAAGTTTGGAGCAAGCAGAACTAACGGCGCGGGTGTTTAGGCCGATTTTAGTATAATTTTCTCCAGCATCAAATTAAAAAAATCGCACGATAGGGGGTCACCCTGTCTGAAACCTCGTTTAGAATCGAACGGTTCGGATAGGTCCTTCCCAATTCTGACTGAGCTGATGGTGTTGCTCAACGTCATTTTGTACAGCCGTATAAGTTTTGCGGCGAAATCAAATTCAGACATAGCGGCATATAGGCAGCTCGTTTTGTGCTTTCGAAGGCGGCTTTAAAATCGACGAAGAGGTGATGTGTGTCGATTTTTTTCACATTTTTTTTCCAAGTTTTGGCGCACTGTGAAAATCTGGTCGATGGTATATTTACCAGGTCTATACGACGGTTATAAAAAATTTACCCCAATCCAAAAAGGAAATACCCGGTTTCGAAGAAGTACAGGGTTCTAAGCAGACCTCTGGTTCAAAAAGTACCTCGTTTTAGGGAAGTACGCATATCCGAAAAATTTTCCGGTTCTGAAACAGTGCCCGAATTCGGAAAGGAACCCGGTCTCAAAAAAGAGCACGACTCTGAAGAAGTACAGTGTTTTAGGCATTTCCCGGATGCGAAAAATTAGGAGGATTCGAAAAAGTACCCGCGTCTTAAAAGTTCCTGAATCCTGAAAAATTATCCTATTTTAAATGAATATTTGGCTCCTAAAATGCACCTTGTTTCTAAAAATAGCCCGTCCCGAAAAGGACCCAGTTTTGCCTGAAAATATTTACGGAATTTCCTTTATCCAAATATATACCGGTTATAATTTCAAGTACCCATGTCTGAAAAATTACCTGTTTCTGAAAGAGTACGCGTATCCAAAAAAGAACCGTGTTTTTTAAAATTACCCGCATCCGGAAGAACCTGGTTCTAAAATATATAGTACCTGGTTCTAAAATAGACCAGATTATGAGTCTAAAAAACTCTTAAATGCCCCTAAACACAAAAAATGTTATCAAAATCGGTCCAGTCGTATCCGATTTTAAATACATACACGGTTCCTAAAATGTAACCACTTTCTAAAAATAGCCCGTCCCGAAAAAGTATCCAGTTTTAAGAAAAGTACTCGGTTCTTAAAAAATAATCGGATCAAAAAAAAAGTACTCGGTTTTTTTTTAAATAATCGGATCCAAAAAAGTACCTCGTTCTAAAAAAAGTACTCGGTTCTTAAAAAGTACACTGATCCGAAAATATTTACGGAAATTCTTTTATCCAAATATATACCGGTTAAAATTTCAGTTACCCATATCTAAAAAATAACCTGCTTCTGAAAAAGTACTCGGATATAAGAAAGAACCCTGTTTTTTAAAAGCACCCGCATCCGGAAGTACCTGGTTCTGAAATAGATAGTACCTGGTTCTAAAATAGACCAAACTATGAGTCTAAAAAACCCTCAAATGCCCTTAAACACAAACATTTTTTATCAAAATCGGTCCTGTCGTTGTATATCAACGGGGCTTTTATTGCATTAAGCCCAGCTCTGTTATTAATAAAATTTTAGTTATTTAACTCTAATGCTTTTCCAGATTTTAATAATTACAAATAAGGTCTGTGCGCAGCACATATTATAATCAAAATAACATAAACTTTAGAACGCTCTTCTGTCATGAATAATTCTCCTCTTGTCACGTATTATTTTACGTATAAAATTACAGCTCCTTCTTTTTCCTATTTCCTAAAGCATTTTACGGTTAACAACTAAAATCACTTCACAGAATTAATTAGGTTATCGGTTTTTGGCTTTACGGCTAATAAAGGCCAAAATAGTATAACAAGTCAGATTTTAGAATTATTTGGAAGACTACACACACCGTTGCTATAATAGGCACAGTAACCAAATTAGAGAAGAGCAAACGATCGAACATAAAATACATACATCGTAGAAATTATCGTTATTCATACACTGGCCAGTCGGACTTTATCTATCCAACAGGTAATGCATACTAATTACGTTATGAAAGCTGTGATAATGGTTGTTTGGATTCGTTTAAATCTACTATTAGAGCACTAAAATTGGAAGATGAAATGTACGAAATACCAAGCGGTATGATTATGGCACAAAGTAATATTAAGTAAAAATGGGAAAGCTGCGCATTTGAAATAGTTTGCGTTCACTATGTACGTGCAACTTTATTAAAGTTTCTGAAATTTGTAATTGGCTTATTTATTTTCGCGATCTTATTTGGACATCTAACAACGTGCGATTGTTAAAGGGGTGTCGTCTTGAATTTTGCGTTTGATTTTAAACTCGAATTTTTTTTGATGTTGTGCTCTTTATGGAAAATCGAGGGCCTCGGTATCAATATTGAAAGAAATTATCGGAGTGATCGGATAAGCTTCTTTCGCCACCAGAAGGAGTCAGCATTGTATCCTACGCCGAGGACTGCACGGTAATGGCTACAGCTCCTAGCCTACCTATCGATGAACTTTGTGATAAAATAAACAGCTATCTACCGTTAGAAGATATTGATGACAATTTGTAAGTGTTCGCACCTATTGGATGGGGCGAAGCACTGCTGCAACAACACCGACAACCAAAATTTACACTGTGCATTGTTCCAATGTGCCCTGTTCCATCCTACGGAGCAATAGTGTAGGTTCCATCTCTGGACAAAAAACACAACATTAAAAAACTTAAAAAAGTAAAAAATGGCAGTCTGTGCAGGTGTAACAAGAGCACTAAAGTCGTGTCTAACAGACGCGTTAAATGTTATTATTAACCAACTTGCCACTTCAGGGGATGTAGATGTTGCGACGAAAAGCGGTATGCCAAAGCGAATAAGAAGCTACCCTAATTAGAATGGACAACAGATTGTCTTTCGCCTACATTGAACTAAAACAAGAACCTTAAGTTGAGGATACCCTCTATAACGGATTGGTCAGCTGACACGGTAGGTAATGAGGGTGTCACCTTACTATAAAAATGGACGCGGTTCTAAAAGGTGCCCAGTTCCAAAAGTACCCGGTTCTGAAAAAGAACCCGGTTCAAAGAAAGACCGTGTCTAAGCAGTAGCCGGTTCAAAATAGAACACGGATACAGAGAGAGCCCGGATACAAAAAGTAAGCGGTTACAAAAGAGTACCCGGTTCTAAAAAGTACACGGATCCCAAATAGTACCCGGTTTTAAAAAAGTTCTCATAAAACTAGGATCCGAGAAGTAAAGTTATATCAAACCACATTAAGTGGGTTCCTAGCCATACGGCCAAGGGTCATGAGGGTCTAAAAAATAACCGGGTTCTAAAAGTGCCAAGTTCTAAAAATTACGTGGCTTAGCGAAATTAAGCGGCTAAAGAAATACCCTGCTCAAAGAATACCTAGATCTAAAAAAGTAGCCGGTTCAAAGAAACACTCGGTTCTAAAACGCGCGGTTTTAAAAAGATCTGGATTCAAAAAGGACGTGGGTATAAAAAAACCCTTTTCTGTAAAAGTACCCTGATCCGAAATACTACCAGGTTTTTGAAAAGTACCCTGTACCGGATTTAAATTAAATTTTTTTATATTTAGGCTGGGTGCGAGTTCGCCTAAATTTTAGGTACCTAAACTAATATTCCACTGGAACTTTGCAGCACTGCATATAATTTAGGAAAAAGCTGTCAAAACTGTGCGAGTTGATTTGAAAACCTAAATTGTTTATTTCTGCTAAGAAAATAATAACAATAAGGGAAATTTGGTATTTTTGATGCGTTTTCACGCTTTAAAAAAACAGAGGTCAATTAGGGTCCGCGGTAAGTACCTATCCCATGACAGCAGTTCAAGAAAATGCAGTGTCTCCGTTTTATAAGGCTTTTTTTCGGACATAGTGGAGCACCTTTTCCACAATCTCGAATTCAATACTGTGATGTTGTTACGCCTCCAAAAACTTCTTTAGGCCAATTAGTGCACTTGGTTGCCAAATATGTTCAGATTGCGGTCCATATTTGAGAAGGATCCAATTCTTGTATCGCCAAGATCAGCTTCAACAAAATTAAGCTCACCAGCACGTACAATCGATCGGACCTTAACTGCAGCAGAGACCATCGCTCTATGATATATGACTTACTTAAATTGAATGGACAAGAGCCATTTATTTGCATATACCATATTGAAAAATCGATATTTTTTTTTTGAAATTTGACATTTGAATTTAGGTTGAAAAGTATACTCATAAAAATTATAATTTTTTATTTAGCACTGCCTCACCGACAGTATCCTGTAATTTAGGTTTTTTCTCTATTTAGGTAGAAATTTAGGTCAACTCGCACACAGCCTTAATTTTCGAAGGCGAGGTTTATAAATTTATTTTTAAAAATACTGTGAAAAATATTAAAAAATTAAAATGAAAAACCTAGATTTGGCAGTGAACCGACGATGAGAAAATATCGCAAAATTAGCATAATATCATTAATATAGCTATTGAATAGAAGGAAACTACAAAAGCAAACTGCAAAAGTTCTCAAAATAATTGAGAAAAGGAAAATTCAAAACGTTACAGATCTCCATCGCCTAAATATTTTCTTGGAGAAAAAATTCTGTTAAGGAATAAGTTTTGTTTGTCAAATGAATTTCTGTCGCCTTATTAACTGCAAAATATATAGAATTAATTACTTCTTGGCGATAGACGATAATATTGTTAGAAAACTGCTGGCAGGGTTTTGTAATGTAATTTATACATAAAAATATATGTATGTATGTATTTATAATTTGTAAAAACAAAAACAAATTTCGGGTGTTTATCTGCAATGCAATGAATTTTGGATTTGTTTGTTACATAAGTACTATATTAATTGCATTTATAAGTTATTGCGTTGCACTGTATTTTCTTTAATGTGCCCATTAAATATTTGTGAAATCATCAATATTGAAGTGCTAATTTGGAAATAGAATAAACATAACTATTTTTTCTGTGTGAACAACATTCAAATTTGGTTTAAATGGGGATTGCCTGTTGGGGATTTTGATTATGAGCTATTGATTTTTGGGATTTTGATTATGGGATTTTGATTTTGGGGATTTTGATTGGGGAATTTTGGGGATAAAGGGGGTAACCTGTTTCAAAACCACTTTTGAGATTTTGGAAGTATGCCTAGTTAGCAACATGAGCTCTTATGGGACTCAAGCCCAAATGTTTATTCGGTATATTCGACGCCATTTTGAATGAACGCAAATAACTGATAGGTTAACTAGAGTTTAACCCTGCCAGATCGGCCGCTTAAGCTCCACTTAAACTTCAGTTAAAGTAGACCGAAAAACTGCAGAATAAGTTTAAGCGTAGTTTAACTGACAAACTGAGTTGAACTTGTACTGAAAAACCGGGCTTTAGACTATGTGTTTACAAGTTTGTTGCTTAGATATTTAGTTTGTCTAATGAAAATTGGCAAAATTTTTACCGCTAACTACACTTCGTTCCAAAAACAAAAGAATAATTTTAGACGGCCGAGTTAAAAAAAAAAATTCAACTAGTCATACAGCAAAAGTAGAATAACATCAAATCATGTGAAATTCCGCGTATTTGCTTTTATATCCACAACAACGAACTGGTAATTTCTTATAGTATTTTGCATATTTAGCTGCTGTGCTTTACTGTTACTACTACTCATAGAATATGTGTTTATTTTTATTATTCCTTGAGCCAGACAAGTCAGTCTATAACACCCGTACTGATGTTCCTTGAATCGTATGCTATAAATGTTGCTGATGTGAGTGCGTTTTCATTGAATCACTGCAAATAAGCTGGATTCTACTGCGGTAACAAGAAAAAAAAAAGAAAATAACATGAAAGAACAACAGCACTAGTAAGACAAAAACAAAGCAAAAACGATTTTTAGTGCTTGTTTTATGTCAGCATTAAATTCATTAATTTATTTGCGTGGAGAATTATTGCTGCACAACGTCAAAGGTTGGTAATATTTAGATATGCTTGTGGTCATTACCACAGTGGCAACAACAGTGACAACATAACATATATAGTTAAATACATAGACATATATGCTATATGGGTAGCCCCTATTACCAGCAAAAAATTGTGAAAGCGATCGTAAATTTTAAGGAATTCAGCGGCTGCGCTGCTTGCTCAGGTGGCAGACGCAATAAATGTGGTTCATTTTACTCACTTTAGTGCAAAGACAGTTGTTGCTGTTGTAGTGATGAGGAAACTCTCCCAAAAATAGTTATATAGAAATGAATGACTTATACATACATACACTGCGGTAACGTCTTGAAATAAGGCATTACAAACACGTCACTTTACATGACCTACCAGTATTATACCCATAGTTGCCTCTCAGAGAGAGAGAGAAAGGGAGATGGTTGTATAATAAGTCGTTACATATTTGACATGGTCTTATAAGCTCGATGTTGCGATTTCCAAAGTCTACTTCGTTACAAACAAGAAAGCATAATTTGCCGAAAATGTGGCAGATGGAATAATCCTTATATAAGATGCAAATTTTTTGGTGGTGCATGACTCTTATTTAAATACATAACCAGTCGTGTATATTGGTAAGGAAATTTGTTATTAGCAATAAGTTTATGGTTGTTGTACTTGATATGTTTTTCTTATTCGACCTCTAGTTGATGAGTAGCAGCAGCTTAGGTTGCATATCAGCTAAAAACGGCATGGCGCTCTGTACGTCTAGACCACATGCGGTTTGCCTTTAGTGCACTATGGGACTTGGAAGAAAGCAAAACTATTTGCGTAGTTGAAAAAATCGGAAAAATAAACGCATTAAACTTGATTAGATGATAGATGGTTAGTAGTGCGAAGAAAGCTGGCTAACAATCATGCAGGTGGCTAACCATTTAAGATAATTATCGCTTGATTTTTTCGCTTAAATATGATTGCTTGTCGTTTCATTATATTTAAAATATCTGTCTAGTGCAACTAAAAAAAAATAAATGTAAGGCGCGATAACCTCCGAAGAGATCTAAGGCCGAGCTTCTCTTCAAATTTGCGTCGTGCAAAATACACCCGGAGCGCTTGCCAAACACTGCCGAGGGGCGACCCCGCTTAGAAAAATTTTCTTCTAATTGAAAAACCTTATTTCTAAAATTTTTGATGTTGCTTTGCACGGGGTTTGAACCCAGGGCATCCGGTGTGGTAGGCGGAGCACGCTACCATCACACCACGGTGAAGTCCTATACAAGCTTATATTTTGGTCAGAACGGTCCACTCCTCCCATGTTATAGTTATACATGTAAATCAAATTCTGTTGTTCTACATATATATTCTTTTTTTCTTTTTGGGAATAACGCTTCACCGTTTGAACGGGAGAAATTCCTGCGTAATTTGATATAAGGAATACAACGTTGTTGTCATTCCATTTCACAGCAATAACATTTCGGTCTCTAATCTTAGAGTAGTCATAGCTTCCGCTAGAGTTGGTAAGGGAAACTAACTTCAGACGATTTTCTCTTACTGTTCCCATTTCGTAGAGATTACACTCCGTAAGTTTTTCTATCAAAACAACCGAACTGCAGAAGTTATCAAAAAATATATGAAACTTGAAAGCGGGCCATTTATGATGCAGGGCTTGAGCATATTCCAGCACGACTCCTGCACCAACAGCGAGGTCAGCATAATCCTTGTTTATGTTGGTATAAGATCCTTGAATTGGCTTAAACCAGTTTGTATAGCCCAAACGCGTTGCGTCTACCCATAGCTTGTATCCATAACGTATGGGTTTAGAATGAATATACTGCTTACAACCATGATGACCGGAGTATGGAAGGATCGCTTCGTCGACTGAATGCATTTCTTTAACAGTAGTATTTTCCATAAATTTCTTATTTAGTATGTGAAATAAGGTCCTCACTTTTGCAAACTAATCGTCTGGGTCTAAAATGTCATTATCACTTACAGCACAATTGCTGAAAATGTGATCAAATCTGTCTCGGGATATGGCTTCTTATACTAATGAGTTGTGAGTATCCCTTGCGTTTTCCCAGTATAACTTACATCTTGGTACTTGTAAGCAACCGCTGATAATCATTACTCCCAAGAAAGCTTTGAACTCAGTTGTACTGATATTTTCGGAACGATTATTTTTTTTGTGCGTTAAAAAGTACTCTCGTTAACAAAAATATCAATAACTTCATCATCAAAGAATTTTGAAAATATAGACAATGGGCTCTCCAAAGCGGTACCGCATTCACGGTTTTCAAATTCTGTTTCGGTCAAAATCAAATCCTTCTTCACCCAATTAAACGTCTTTTTATTATACTCAGCGTGCTTTGCACACATAGTATATTAACTTTGATTGGATAACGGTTGGTTGTACAGGTATAAAGGAATCGAGATAGATATAGACTTCTGTCCGTCCATCCGTCTGTCTGTTAACACGATAACTTGAGTAAATATTGAGATATATTCACCAAATTTGGTTCACGAGCTTTTCTGGACGCAGAATTGATTGGTATTGAAAATGAACAAAATCGGATGATAACCACGCCCACTTCTTATATATATAACATTTTGGAAAACACAACAAACCTGTTTATTTAGTAAATAATACACCTAGAATATTGGCATTTGACTCGAGGACTGATATTGACACTCTTGATAAAAATTTAAAAAAAAATGTATAATGGGCGTGGCACCGCCCACTTGTTATAAAATCAATTTTAAAAATATTTTTAATCATAAATCAAAAACCGTTAAACCCATCGCAACAAAATTCGGTACAGAGGTTGCCTTTACTATAAGAAATTCTTTTAAGAAAAATTAACGAAATCGGTTAAGGACCACGCCCACTTTATATAAAAGGTTTTTAAAAGGGTCGTGGCCGAATAAAATAAGCTATATCTTTGCAAAAAGGGCTTTATATCAATGGCATTTCATTTTCCTTGGAGGGTGGGGCCGTGTGTAGAAGTCCACGAAAGTGGGGAAAGCTTCTGACCGCCATTCACCTGGGAATGGCCAGAGCGATTCTTTTGCATGCGGTTCAAGCAGCTCACTACTGCCGGTCGCTTGCGGCCAAGTATCCTCTTGGTAGCCGCTAAACACCCGTTTAGCGGTGAGCTAATGTGAGAAGGCGACAACCTGGCTAGGCCACTCTGACATAATCGGTTTAAGGGCTAGCCGGGGGAGATTTCATCGGCAGTGTCTGTACACCTCTAGGTGCGGCTGCAAGCGGGCGTCTGTCTTGGAGCAAGCGGCTCGCTATATAAACGTGCCAAGTAATATTTTCACCCCCGCTGAGCGGGTTGTGCGCTGGGCTTGGGACCCGCCACGTAAAACCATACTCCAATGAAATATAACAACAAGCCTCGGATAAATACACTCTCTATTGATGACGACCATGGCAAACGTTTGAAGGACAATGAATTGAGGGCATGCACCTGGAACGTCCGCTCCCTGAATGGGATTGGTGCAGATGCCCGGCTGGTTGATGTCCTCGTCAAAGCAAAATCTGACATCACCGCCATCCAAGAAATGCGTTGGACGAAGCAAGGAAGAAAGAAGATCAAAAATTGTGACATATATTGGAGTGGCCAAGCGAATAAGCGCAGTTTCGGCGTCGGATTCGTGGTGGGAGAGAGACTTTGTCGCCAAGTGTTGGCGTTCACACCTGTGGACGAGCGTCTCGCCACTATCCGAATAAAAGCAAAATTTTTGAATACATCATTCATCTGCGCCCATGCGCCGACAGAGGAGAAAGACGATGAGGTGAAAGACAGTTTTTATGAACAGTCAGAACGCACATACGAGCGCTGCCCCCGTCATGATATAAAAGTCGTGCTTGGCGACTTTAACGCCAGGGTGGGCAAAGAAGGTGTTTTTGGCCCTACAGTCGGAAAGTTCAGCCTACACAATGAAACTTCTCCTAACGGACTGAGGCTGATTGACTTTGCCGGTGCTCGAAACATGGTCATATCCAGCACGAGGTTCATGCATAAAAAGATACATCAAGCTACATGGCTGTCTCCTGATCGAAATACTCGCAATCAGATCGATCACGTTGTGATAGACGGACGGCATGCATCCAGTGTTTTAGATGTGCGCACGATCCGAGCACCTAACATCGATTCGGACCATTATCTCGTTGCAGCCAAAATACGCACCCGCCTCAACGCGGCTAAAAACAAGGAACAAAAAACACAAGGAAAGCTAGACGTCGAAAAGCTTCAATCACAACAGACTGCCAATGATTTCGCAACTCGACTCTCACACCTGTTTCTGAGGGCACAACTCATCCTGAAGGAATACAGGAGCAGTGGGAGCATATCTCCAAAGCGCTTCGTACTGCCGCCGAGGAAAAAATTGGTTACCGGCGGCCACGAAAAAACAACTGGTATGATGAAGAATGCCGCGTTGCAACCGAAAGGAAAGACGCTGCCTACAGGGCTACGTTAAAAGCGAGCGCGACAAGAGGAGTGGGTGACCGCTATCGCGAGTTGAAAAGGGAAGCGAGATGCCTTTTCAGGAAGAAAAAAGCAGAAGCAGAAAGGCGTGAGTGCGAGGAGCTAGAGCTGCTAGCCACCAGGAATAACGCCCGAAAATTCTACCAAAAAATACGGCGACAGACGGAAGGTTTTAAGACCGGGGCAAACTCCTGTAGGAATAAAACGGCGACCTTGTAACTGATGTCCAGAGAGTGCTTAGATTATGGAGGGAAAACTTCTCTGCTCTCCTAAATGGAGGCAGCAATTCACCGCGCAGAGATGAAGAACCCGATCTCGCAATCGATGATGATGGAATGTATGTCCCCCCGCACGATTATGACGAAGTTAGAATAGCAATAACCAGATTGAAAAACAACAAGGCCGTGGGCGCTGATGGATTGCCTGCGGAGCTATTCAAGTACGGCGGCGAGGAGTTGGTAAGGCGCATGCAGCAGCTTCTTAGCAAAATATGGGCGGACGAAAGCATGCCCGACGGTTGGAATCTAAGTGTTCTTTGCCCAGTCCACAAGAAGGGGGATACTGCAAAATGCACCAACTATCGTGGAATCAGCCTTCTTAATATCGCATATAAGGTTCTTTCAAGTGTATTGTGCGAAAGATTGAAGCCCATCGTGAACCGGCTGATTGGACCTTATCAGTGCGGCTTCAGACCTGGTAAATCTACCATCGACCAGATTTTCACAATGCGCCAAATCTTGGAAAAAACCTGTGAAAAGGGAATCGACACACATCACCTCTTCGTCGACTTTAAAGCCGCCTTCGACAGCACGAAAAGGAGCTGCCTATATGCCGCTATGTCTGAATTTGGTTTCCCCGCAAAACTTATACGGCTGTGCAAAATGACGTTGAGCAACACCATCAGCTCAGTCAGAATTGGGAAGGACCTCTCCGAGCCGTTCGAAACTAAACGAGGTTTCAGACAGGGTGACCCCCTATCGTGCGATTTCTTTAATTTGATGCTGGAGAAAATTATACTAGCTGCAAAACTTAACCGCACTGGAACAATATACTATAAAAGCGTGCAATTACTGGCATATGCTGATGACATTGATATCATCGGCCTAAACACCCGCGCTGTTAGTTCTGCTTACTCCAAGCTGGAAAAAGAAGCGGTAAAGATGGGTTTGATGGTGAATGAGGGCAAAACGAAGTACCTGCTGTCATCGAGAAAAGAGTCAGCGCATATGCGCCTTGGCAACCACGCTACTGTTGGCAGCCATAATTTCGAAATAGTAAAAGACTTCATTTATTTGGGAACCAGCATCAACACTAGCAACAACATCAGCACTGAAATCCAGCGAAGAATCAATCTTGCCAATAAATGCTACTTTGGACTAGGTAGGCAATTGAAAAGTAAAGTCCTCTCGGCGAACGAAAATCATACTCTACAAGTCACTTATCGTACCCGTCCTGCTATATGGGGCAGAAGCATGGACCATGACAACAGCAGATGAAGCGGCTTTGGGAGTGTTCGAGAGAAAAGTTCTTCGAAAGATTTACGGACCTCTACGCTTTGGCGATGGCGAGTACCGAAGAAGATTTAATGATGAGCTGTACGAGCTATACGCAGACATCAACATAGTCCAGCGAATTAAAACGCAGCGGCTGTGCTGGCCAGGCCATGTTATGCGAATGAAAGATGATGCTCCGGCCAAGAAAGTGTTCCTATCGGAACCCGCCTATGGAAGCAGAGGTAGAGGGCGGCCCCCACTCCGTTGGAGGGACCAGGTGGAAAACGATTTAAACTCCCTTGGTGTGACCAATTGACGCCGGTTGGCGGAGCGAAGGAGCGACTGGCGCGCCTTGTTGAACGGCCATAACGGCGTTTAGACGGTTAAGCGCCAATTAAGTAAGTAAGTAATTTCATTTTCCAAGTGGATTTATAACAGTAAATAGGAAAAACTTTAAGCTTAAAAAATGGGCGTGGCACCGCCCCTTTTATTACTAAGCAATTTTCTATGTTTCGGGAGCCAAAACTCGAAGAAAAATTAACGGATCGTAATGAAATTGTGTACACATATTTTCCTTATAGCAGAAAATATTTCTAGTAAAAATGGACGGGATCGGTTAAAGACCACGGCAACTTTGATATTAAACAAGTTTAAAAGGGTCGTAGACTAGAATAATAAGTTATAACTTAGCAAAAAATAGTTTTGAATTAATGATATTTCACTTATCAAGTTTTATTGTAAGAGGAAATGTGGAGACATTTTCTTTTAAGCGGGTGGTGCCACGTGTTATATAGAAAAGTAATTTATATGAAATGAAATGTACAAATGAAGCTCACGCTGAGTATATAATGTTCGGTTACACCCGAACTTAGACACTTTTACTTGTCTTTCACTTGCTTTCGTTTCAGGGTTTTTTTACTTTTTTTCGAAGTTCGTTTAACGGTATATTATCTTTCGACTCATCGGATGAGCTTTCAGGCCCGGATGCACTGAATTTTATTACTGCTGGCGCTTGCAGTTGGGCATATGG
The DNA here is from genome assembly GCF_040869045.1 of Eurosta solidaginis. Classification (NCBI taxonomy): domain Eukaryota; kingdom Metazoa; phylum Arthropoda; class Insecta; order Diptera; family Tephritidae; genus Eurosta; species Eurosta solidaginis. Next base: position 54,380,756 of record NC_090323.1, read on the forward strand.
AAAATTATTTACGTCAAAAGCTTCCTCGGGACCAGGATCTTCGTCAGTAATATTGCCGTTTGCATTAACTCGAGGAAACAAAACCACTTCATCGATGTCGCCAGTGTTTTATTCACCATCTTCTAACAAAACAGGAACCTCATGAAGCGAGAGACCCCTGCAAAAAATAGTTCTTGTAGACACCTATCTTCCTAATGTCCTATATGTAGGACACTAATATTTGCTCCTTTTTACTACTAACTAATTTTCAATGTATTTAACTATAATTTTACACATTTCAAAACTCATTTATCTAATATATAAAATTCTTCTGTTACGGTTTTAGAGGCTGAACTCCTCCGAAACGGCTGAACCGATTCTCATGAAATTTTGTGAGCATAGTTGGTAGGTCTGAGAATCGGCCAACGTCTACCTTTTTTTCGCTACGGGTCTAGGGTCATGAGATCAAAACGTGGACCCGGGTACCCCTAGAATGTGTTTATACAATATGGATATCAAATGAAAGGTGTTGATGAGTGCTATAGTACAGGATAGTTTTCATACCCCTGGGTGACTAGGGTCTCGAGGTGTAGGCCAAAACGTGGACCCGGATACCCCTAGAATGTGTTTATACAATATGGATATCAGATGAAAGCTGTTGATGAGTGTTATAGTACAGGATAATTTACATACAACTGGGAGGCTAGGGTCTCGAGATATAGCCCAAAACGTGGACCCGGATACCCCTAGAATGTGTTTATACAATATGGATAACAAATGAAAGCTGTAGATGAGTGCTATTGTACAGGACAATTTTCATACAACTGGGAGGCTAGGATCTCGAGATATAGGCCAAGACGTGGACCCGGATACCGCTAGAATGTGTGCGTATTATGGATATCAAATGAAAACTGTTGATGGGAGCTCTGAAGTTCATTGTGATATTCGATTTAGTCGCATCAACCTGGCAAAACTGATAAATATGCATGCGAAGCCGAAATAAAGACATAAATTAATAATACCCACAAACTTATTTGCATACGTCCTATTCGATTTGCCTGAAATGCCGTATATAAATTTGCCTATATTAGTATTTACGATGGTTTTTTCCGGGAAGTATAATAGAGATTACTGGGACTGTGATTAGGACTAGGACTGGGACTGAGACTGAGACTCGGAGTGGAACTGGGACTGAGACTCGGAATGGGACTGGAACAAAATACATACCACCCTCTGGGACTGGCAATAAGAGATGAAGAAGAAGGAGAAAAACTTGAGAGAAAAGAAAAGAGAGAAAGAGACTGAGAAAGAGATAGAATGAGACGAAGATGGAGATGAAGCGAAAAAGACGGAGGGAGGAGTGAATAAAGAGATTAGGAAAAAGTGTAGAGGGGTAGGGCAGAGTTAGACGGAAAAAGCTTATTAAAATGTATGCAGATTGGCCAAATTTTGGGCAGAACAACGTCTGCCTGGTCTGCCAGTTTCTCTATAATTTTTTAATACAAAAATATATATATGTTAAGTTTTATCATATACATTTTAACTTTTGAAATCGTATGTTATAATTTTGCATTTCTCAAAATTAATAGGGGGACCCATGAAAGCATATAAACTTATAAGGTGTAAAATTATATCCATTTACACACGCTGTTATATGAATGTACCTAGTAATACTCTTGATAAACTTGATTGTTTATCAGCTGTATTATTGCCGAACAAAGTTTTTTTGATTGTTATACAAATTAAAAAATGCCAAGATTAAGTGAAAAATCAAAACTAAAATGCATTTACTTGCTGATGTTGGAGAATTCTGATGAAAACGCCTGCTGTAATGTCTGCAAGGTTGCATTCCTTTAAGTTTATCGCGTTTACACAATGAAATGTGCGCGTAAATTTATACAAATTGTGTAAATGATATTTCATACAAAATTTGACAGCTCGTTTACGCACTAGATAAATTTATACATTTACACACTTTATAAGGCATTTATACGGTTACATGAGTCCCCCTAATAATTTTCTGAATAAGACAACGAGCCTTCTCTCACTGACGGACTGTAAACACTTAAGCAATTTCTGCTGCATGCAAAAATACTTGGTGTCCTACATATAGGACATTAGGGTTATCTGGGTTAATATTCGCCACAATATCAGCAAATAGTGCATAGCAAACAGGCAATAAGGAGCTGTAAGTCTATAAATTCAAAAGATTTTCGAATCGTTTCGATATTATTTTCATGACTATTTAGGGGTCAAGAAGGGACGATTTAGAATCTTTTACGTCTTTTCGGTACAATTTCGAGGTTACATTTGGCATCATTTCAAGTTTACATTCAAATAATTTCAGCAATATTTTTTGATAACTTCAGGGTAATCTCGGAATCGTTTTGAATAATGTCGGTATTGTTTTCGGAACTATTTTTCGACTTTTTCGGGATGGGTTCAAAGTTAAACTGGTTGGCCCTTACACAGGCGGAATGTGACTATAGTGTTAGTTAATGTACTTAACATCATTGCGGAACTGTTTCAAAATTGTTTTCTGAATAAGTGCAGAATTCTGTTTTGATGGTTACGAGAGTACTTTGGCATTATTTCCGAAAAATTTGGCATTGTTTTGAATAATATCAGGCGTCCCTTACACAAAAATACAAGTCTTGGAACAATAACGAAGTTGTTTTGGCGATTTTTTCTATTCAGAAGAAATCTACTTGTATTACAAGACTTTCATGTCAGGGTATTTATCGGATAAATTTAGAACCTTATTGGGATCACGCTCATTGGTTTTGGTACAGTTTTGGGACCATTTCGTACCATTGTTTTTGGTACAACTTTGGGTTCATTTCAGTGTTTTTTGCACTCTCCTTTCAAGATTATTTCCATGCTATCTTCCAAACTATTTTAGAACCTTATAAGGCCTAATTTCTATCGGTACCATTCCCTCAATATTTTGAAAAACTATGCAGGACATTTAAGTACTGCTATTGTCATCATTTCTAGAATATTTTACATAACTTTGGCTTATTTCAAGATATTTTCAAAGTGGTTCTCATTTAATTATTATCTTTGGTTTTGTTTCGTTGTGTCCGGCCTAGAGAGTTGTCTTACTAATATCCGAATTTTTCAGCAAAAAACTATGGATTCAGCACCGTCGAGAAACACATATAGAGTAAGACTTCACCTTTGTTAGTAAATCCAATTGCCATAAGCTATTGCAAAGCAGAGATGGCAGAACACCCGAGTTTTCCTAGGCAAATATGGGATTCAAGGGGCTGATAAGCGTAATACAAAGCTTTATATCTTCCAAGCTTCCGCAACCGACGCTAGGGGAATTCTGTTACAAATATGAGTGTATCATATACATATTTAACAAGCGAGGCTCTGGCAACCACAAGTTCCTCATTAAAATAGGCGGTGGGGATCGCGGGATGGCCTAGAATATTTAATGTGGTAACTGGGTTAAAGCAAATATGGTTACTGAGCTACAAATAAGCCTTAAAAATAAATTTCGTACACATTCCATTCATTGGCAAATCCTGTTAAATCCTTTTGGGTAAATTTTTATTAGAGTGCTGTTTTCTATTTCAGTGCATTAACCATAATTCTTCTACATGGTTTTTGTCTGTGGTAATATTATATGTGTATGCTTGTGTTTTACTGTTATCAACGAGAGTATTATGGTGAGAATCCCAGCTAAAAGTATTATCATTAGTTTCTTAGCATTTGATTTTTGGTTCAGATGTAGATAGTCTCTATCAATGACGTATGTATGTATATATGTCTGCAGTATGTAATAATTGATTAGTGTACCTTAGGGATGACGATTTTCGACATTTTTTTTTGCTTCTCGGATTTTCGGGATCGCCATTAGGAAAAATGTTTGCCACAAGTTATTATTTTTTTGTTGTAACATTTTTTTGTCTGTAAAGGAGGATACATGTGGAACAAACCTGAGATTTATGCCAAAAATTTCCGGGGATTTTTGGGACTTTAAAAAACGGTTACATGCATGTTTGGCTAATACTATGCCAAGATAGAACATAAGCAATTGACTCGTGTTAACTTAGTTTTAGGTAAGGTAAGGTTGAACTGGCCGGTCCTTGAATACCTTTAAGGCTTTCGAGGTCCTTTTCAATTTTTCCCACTTCCAGCGAGATCATATGTTATCGTTGTTATCTCTTTTCCTGAACCTCATATAAATTTGGCCTGCATGTACATGGATATCATCTGCCTGCTTGTTTATTTGGAAGATGAAGTACTGACTGCAGACCGAGATAAAGAAAGTACTTTCCAATCCTCTATCGGCATATTCGGGATTCTTACTCTGCAGGAGTCGCAGCGTATCCTCCGACTTCATCACGCATAGTAACCATACTTTTATTTTTCATACCGTGAGGATCCACCACCTCAAACCACGCGTTTTTGCACTACCTTTCGAACAACTTCCTCCAGCCACCGCAAGCTCACGATATTGTTACACGCTATCATCTTCACACCATTGTACATATCGAGAGGGCTCTCTTACTTCTTCTGCTCCGTTCCTTTCTCCATCCTACGTCTCCGTTTGCATTTGTATGCTTTTCACAGTCACAAATACATCTTCTGAAGGATTAAATATATTAAGATCTGCACAAAGCTACATACATAGATTAGTTATATTTAGTCTACTCCTCATATACACTTGCACGTATTTCCCAAATCGCTGTCGCGTCTTATACCATCAATGTTTTACAGCTTAGCATTTGGCTTTAGATGCATTAGTCGACTTAATTTTATTTCTCTTTGACTTGACTCATTTTCTGCTTAGCACGCAGGATATTAATACTACTTGTTTGGGTAATTTGGGAAAATCCAAAGTCAATCATATGCAACGGATTTGCGGTTAACCTATGAATGTACATAAATGTGTTGACATATGTAAATAAATATGATAAATATTTTTTTTCTTCATGCCCCTATGTGTCCATAAGTAGCGTACATTATGATGGGAACACGTATGTTTTGGATTAAGTAAATGGCTGAAAATGCGACACATCTTAAAATGTTTGGAAAGTTGCCTGAGCCAAAGGATATGAATGAATTGGAGTTATATACAAGCTGCTAGTAATGTAGCAGAAATGTTTGCTCCGATAACTTTCTGGGAAATTTTGTAAGGCGAAATGCCTTAAACTATGGTACTTATAAATTGTTTATTTAGCATGTTTTCGTTTGTCATTAAATGCGAAACTCTTGCTCCATTTGTTTTGGATATGGAATTTCCACTTTCTTAAAAATTGGTTAGATGTGCATACATTTTTTTTTTTTTTATTGTTAATCTATAACATATGCTGTATAACGTATGCATGTTCTTGCTAGTTTGGGGGATTAAAGTGATTGACTTCATGTTATCATCCAACTAGTACATGGCACACGGACAAAATTTATATGAGGTTTTCAATAAAACAGAAAGAAATAGATAACATTAGAATCAAGCACTTAAACGGCATAGTATCTAAGACTCTATATTTGCATGGATCGGTTATAGGCTCAGCAGGCGGGTCGTCAACGCAACTTTAGGTGCTGGCTCAGTTAGTAAAATAGCACACCTCAGAGTAGCGTGTCATTGCCTCTTATTTGGATTCTGGTAATTAATGAAATTCTAGAAATATTTATGGAAGAAGGAAAGAGTGTAGTCGCATACGCCGACGACTTAATGACTCCGATCACAGATTAATTCCTGCTATCGTGCTTTTGGATACAGCACTTTGCTGAGTTTCGCTAAAGACAGAGAAAAACAAGTTGGGTATAACCCCAAAAATACAGAGATTGTGCTGTCCGAAAAAACACCAAGACATCTTTAACTTACCGAGGATGAACGTTGTTGTTGTTGATGGTCCTTTGCCCAACATAGATGCGGTACGTTCCGGTAAGAAACACTATTCAGATACTAGCCTGACCAATGGCATCGCCAGTTCCCAGCCTTCTCTATATATGTATGATACATTCATATATGTAACAGGATTCGCCTCGCGTAGGTTAGGTTGACAATTCGGTTGCGGAAGATGTGAATTGCGCTTATCAACCCATTGAAACCCACGTTACCTGACATGATACTCCACTTCAAATTAAGCTGGAAAAATTACATTTTAGTGAGATCAATGGAAGCTTTGTCAGCATATTACACTTGCAAAAGAGGTTTGAGCAGCGCACCTTAGGAATGGTTAAACATAATTTTTCAATTAATATAGCTACCGTGTCCGTATCGAGATTGACCACGAAGGGGGCTCTACTATTAAGAGAATCCAACATGTGAAAAGCAACCGAATACGAGCACCTGACTATACTAGATTAAATGACAAGGGGATGATTAGACGGAAACACAACTGATTTAATGCCCGAACCACATCACAGCAGATTTTGACTTTCAGGTTAAGACTGTAAATATCCTTCAAGGGGGAAAAGGAAGGCTGGTATAGACAGTGGTAGGGGCAATTCAATCTAAACATAGAGCTCAAAAAAGGAAAATGAAACTGAAGCTGGAGTTTACTGAACATGGAATTGACATAAAGAGAGCAGCCACACTGCTCCAGGATAGTACGGTCCCATACATCTATGTAATCTAACAAGATAATGTCGGATATTGTGCGGATGTGTTCAAGCTGGCTGGCGTTCATAGGGCACCTAAATGGCCCCTTTTCCTGAGTCCCAGAGCAAAGCCATAAGGAGAAAAATTAAATGTTCAACATTTTATGTTGAGCTTTTTTGCCTCACTATGTAGATGATATTCAGGGGTGATAAAAATACATCCCGTGACAGTTCTGAGTGCAGAGCAGGTATGCAGCTTTTTCTAGAGTATGTTGTATTAGACCAAGCGACCAGACTGGCGATGTGGAGCACATGAGCGACCGGCCAATTGCTTTGTAAGTTGTTAGCAGCGTTTCTTTATATTTCCACCAAGTTTTGCGGGCAAGCGTCATAAGGAATTTGTTGCGGCTTTTTACTTTGGATAAAATTTCGGTGACATGCGCTTTGAAATTAAGAGTTTTATCGAAATTTACACCTTAGATCTTTGGGTGACTGACAATCGGTTGTGTATGCCATCGCACGTGGATTTGATGATAGTACCAGGTCACGCAAGGTGAAAAAACTGGAAAAACTGGAGTGATAGCTTTTTATTTTAGAAACTAATTCATCAATTGAAAGGAAATCTCTTATTGCCATTAACGTCTTCTGGAGAGGGAAACTTTGACATCTAGAAATTAAAAAGATGTGGAGATAGGGCACACCATAATGCAACCCGAACCCATTTACCTTTCGTCTAATTTTTCGAAGTATGTACGGTGATAGAATCTCAATAGCACAACAAATATAGTCCGGGGATAAATCGTCGTCGCAAACCCTTCGAGTGCATCTTCACGAAGTCGGTACTGAGAAGAAATCCCAACAGCCATCTGGGTAGTACGTACCCAATGCTCCACCCGCCTGGATCCGCTCATACCTAGATATAACTTAGTTATCGTCCGATTAAGTTTATAACAAGTCACGAACGCATAAAAATAAAATCTTAATTTCATAAAAATAAATTATTTTTAAGGGCAGCACTGTCTTAAAGCAACGCTTTATGGTTTAGATAAAGACAGAATTTTCAACTAACCTCAAACAATGTATTGGTGAGCCTTTCACACGTTGCTTTTTTGGTTCTGCTATCAGAATTTTATAATACACTCAAATATGGACAAAAAAAATATTTTTGAATTCTATCATTTCATAAATCATATTTTCCTTTTACTTATTGTAACCCTTTTCCTTTGATGCTCAATTAAATCGTAACAATTTTGACATACAAATACCCACATCTTTCATAATTATCGATTATGTGAATATTATGCAAATTGTTTTAGAGAAATAACATAACATCTCAATTAAATATTTACTAACGGTTTAACGATTGTAGCTTTCTGGCGGAAAACCAACCCTTTCACATTTCGCAAATTAAACGTGGAAGTTGAATCGCTCAGAAATGCATACATACAAACACTCATGAATACGAATATAAATAAGAATAAAGTCCTGTGAAACAATAAATCATAACTTAGAGATTCATATGCAAATAAAATGATATTATGAAAGTTAAATATTATCATCATTATGCATATTGATAAGGTTGAATGATAAAAAATAAATACCTGGGACGTTTTACCTTCGAGAAGATTAAAGCCGAGCTTCTCTTCCTATATGCGTCGTGCTCCTTTTATTTTTATTGAGCGAAACGGGACGTACTCGTTTTATACCGATGCCGAACGGCATCTGCAAAAAAAACTTTTTTCTAGATTTCTTATTTTACTTTTTCCGCGATTTGAACCCAGAACCCTCGGTGGGGTAGGCAGTGGACGCTGCCATCAGATCACAGTGGCATTTTTGCTTGGTTTAGACCCGAAAAGGTAAAAATTTTCAAGACTTTTTTTTTTGAAATTTGAATGCAGTTTGTTTTTAAAATGTCCACAGTATATAACGGTAACTATCATTTCTAATAATTAGTGTTCTTCATTGAATAATCTGCTGTCAAACTGTGAGTTGTTGATGACGCGCTAAGTAGCACAATTTACAGAAGTGAAATAACGCGTGGTTTAAAATTAAATAAAACTTTGTGGTGAAACAAAAACTAAAATATTGTTTGGTTATTTAAAATCTAAACGTAATTATATTATTTTGCAAGTGTTCAAAAGTTTTTTAGTTAAGCATCTTTTACGAAATTATGAGATTTTAATGTGTATTATTTTTGTGTTGAAAATATATAAAACCGTGAAAAGAAAAGCCTACCAAAAGTTTGAACCACGCTGTACCACAATAATTTTTGAATTTCTAAAATAACTCAATATTATTGCATATAACTCAAATGATTCTTCATGCCCGTAGTTCCCCCTTTTGATATAATGACGATCACAAAAGTGGAGTTGTGTGAGGTGTGGGTTGCATAACATGGCCAAAAGCAAAAGGATGAAGCCGTTTTAGACCACGTGTTGACTGTTTAGGAAGGGAGTAAATAGAAACGAGGTACTGCATGATGAAAACTGCAGTAAAGTTCGATTTTTTTATCAAACTTTGTATGAAATGGATTCAAGTGAATTACAACAAAGTTAATTTTTTTGGAAAGTTTGCTTCATGGTTTGAAGGAGATTCGAAATTTAAATATAGGTATGTTAAACTGTGAACAAAAGAAAAAGATAAGGCTATAAGAAAGCTTTTGTTTGGCGTAAATTCAAAATTTATGGAGGGGTCCAACCTCCAAACCCCCCCCCCCCCCTTCGCCTATCCTCACTGAAGTAGGGTAAGGCATACAAACATATACACTTGGGTTAAATGAAATATATTTATTTTTCAGTGAGTTATTATTTTTTTGCTTCTAAATCATGCAAAAATGCCACTGTGCGGCAGCCGCTGTAGGATATATGTATGCTTTTATTTTTCGATATGATTGCACTATTCCCTGAAGATGTTTAATTATACCTAAAGAGCGTAAAAAAGTTTTTTAAATAAGGCTCTGACCTAAACCTAATATGTTTTCTAATAAAATATGCAGAATAAATTTTCGACGCTTTAATTGATTTGTTTAATGTAGCTTTGAAGTAAGCTATTCTCCCGCCAACGTGGAAGGAATCTTTCTTTATGCCGCTCAATAGGAAAGGGAGTTAGTCATCTTTAGAAAACTACCAAAGCTCGCGGCTATCCGTAAGTTATAAAAAACAATCGTGAGCTATCACCTTTCATTTTCAATTTAAATTTTGTTTTATCTTTTAATTTGAGTTTGTAATTTTTAAATTAACGAGTAAATTGTTGTAGCAGTAATATATTGGCATGGACAGCAAAATACTTGATTTAATATTTTTCACACTATTTACATATACGAGTTAGCTCAATGATTAAGAGCACTAGACGGTAAGATTGAGCACCTCGACAAGGGGATTCAAAGGGTTATGTACCGCAACCCTGTCAAGGGGTTGCCAACACAATTCATACCGTCTCCAACTCAATTGTCAGACAACCTCACCTACTCGTGGCGAATCCTGTTATATTAGCAGGCGACCCCAATTTTCTCATGGAATTAGTTTCGGTCTTAATGTGGTTACCCAAATCGTGCTACTACAAAAATGACGCAACTTCAAATCCAGAATGAAGTAAACATTTGGAACTTACTGACGAAAAAATTTGCTTCATGACAACAAATGTCAGGAAATAACCCAGAATCTCCAGCAGATGCCCTCAAACGAACAACGCTTTTAAGAAATATTAGAGCTTTTTGATAATTATTGTGCACATTTGCAGTAACAACTAGCACTGCCGCCGACTGATCTTTCTCCACCTTACGGCAACACAAGTCGTATCTTCACAAGAAAATGGCAGAAAAGCGCTTGAGTGGGTTTTAAGTGCATATCCTTGAAGATATGTACTTTGGGGAAAAATGGATCCTAATGAGCATAAGGGGAAACATAAAGGAAAATTGTCTTTATGCTACATATAACTTTTTAATATTTTAACACTTTCACAACCTTACTTACTTACTTAATAGGCGCTTAACCGTCTAAACGGTTATGGCCGTCCAACAAGGCGCGCCAGTCGCTCCTTCGCTCCTCCAACCGGCGCCAATTGGTTACACCAAGGGAGTTTAAGTCGTTTTCCACCTGGTCCTTCCAACGGAGTGGGGGCCGCCCTCTACCTCTGCTTCCATAGGCAGGTTCCGATAGAAACACTTTCTTGGACGAGCATCATCTTTCATTCGCATAACATGGCCTAGCCAACGCAGCCGCTGCGTTTTAATTCGCTGGACTATGTTGATGTCTGCGTATAGCTCGTACAGCTCATCATTAAATCTTCTTCGGTACCCGCCATCGCCAACGCGTAGATGTCCATAAATCTTTCGAAGAACTTTTCTCTCGAACGCTCCCAATGCCGCTTCATCTGCTGTTGTCATAGTCCATGCTTCTGCCCCATATAGCAGGGCGGGTACGATAAGTGACTTGTAGAGTATTATTTTCGTTCGCCGAGAGAGGACTTTACTTTTCAATTGCCTACCTAGTCCAAAGTAGCATTTATTGGCAAGATTGGTTCTTCGCTGGATTTCAGTGCTGATGTTGCTAGTGTTGATGCTGGTTCCCAAATAAATGAAGTCTTTTACTATTTCGAAATTATGGCTGCCAACAGTAGCGTAGGTGCCAAGGCGCATATGCGCTGACTCTTTGCTCGATGACAGCAGGTATTTCGTTTTGTCCTCATTAACCATTAAACCCATCTTTACCGCTTCTTTTCTAGTTTGGAGTAAGCTGCTTACTCGAAACACTTTCACAACCATTCCTATATAAACTTGAACTGGCGCAAATTAGGTATGGTACTTCCAAATGTTTCGTGCCCTACAGTTCGACTCCGTACGCCACCTGCAAGGCAGATTAGACCTCACTGAGAAGCTTCACAGCAGAGATACACACATAGTGGTTGACAAACCACTACCGAGGTGCGACCTCATTCAATAAAAAAATTTTTTTTTTTCTACATTTTTGATATTGCTTTGCTGGGTACTTTAACCCAGTACCCGAGTGTGGTAGGTACACCACAAAATCACCACACCACGGCTGTCTATAATATTTATATATTAATTAATTTGAAAGCCGTCTTGTCTCAGTTTTTTAAAATGTTATTACTCAGCTGAAAACACATTGATTCAATACTAAAAGAGGGCTTATTAAAAATATTATGAGATTGGGGATTAGTAAATGGAATTACGAGATTAACGCTTTTGAATAAAATTTTGTATTAGGGCGTTTTCCGAACAAAATATGAGGAAGGATATTTGCATCGCTTCTGTGGCCATGCTTTTTTCCCCCCACTTATATCAGAAAATAAAAATATCGGAATGGTTCCCGTGATGATCAGGACAGCTTTTGCGGAAACCGTGCGGTATGCCGACTTGCACACCGTATAAACGCTTTCTTATAGATGCCTTCGTTTTCGTTAGCCGCTTAGTTTTGCTTTAGTTTGCGCAGCCCAGGCTGTTCGTATGTGATCTATTTCTTGGATACCAGCCGTAATATTAATGATAGTGAGGATTCGCCTCTTCTTGAGGACCGCTATTTTCAATTTTGCTGTTACCCGCTGAAGAACTTAACAAGTTTTCCCCTAGTCTAGTTTATTTATGCTCCTATAGCTCTCTTTTAAACTAAACTGTGTGATGCTTTATGCCACGTCTAGGCAAAGAAAACTGTTTCATTTACCTTTCTTTAATATCGATCTCTCAAGTATTTCGTAAAGATATACAGCAAATTTTGCTACACCTTGAAAGGTGTTTCTAATATCTGAAGCATGCTAATCCACCTGGCTGAACTAAAGGATTTTTGATGTCCAGTGTGGCCAGTTAGACTGTCGGTGTTTATGGTGATCTGCTGTCTAGGATTGTTGACGGTGTCTATCACTTCTGCCATGATATCCATTGTAAAGTTGCTTCTGTGATCTTTCAGGTAGTACCTTAAGTTTTACAGCAAATATTTCTTTATCTTGAAAAGTGTTTCTAGTGTTTGAAGCAAGCCTTTCCACTTCGCCGAATAAAAGGATTTTTGGTATCCAGCGTGGCCAGTAAGGCTATCGGTCTCTATTGGAGATCCGCGTGTCTTGGGTTGTTGACGGTAAATAACACTTCTACCATGGCGTTCATTGTAGAGTTACCTCTCCGGAATTTATAATTTTTGTGAAACAGACCCCTATGCTCTCTAGAAAGGAATTGTGTTAAGGATGGTTGTCCTGATGAATACAAAATTGAATAAAATTGAAAAACTCAGTTGCGCAAATGTGTCCCTATATCCCCTAAGAACTGAGCCAAGGTGTATCCATCACGTCCATTACGACAGCGTTATCAATCAACTAAATGTAACGATTCCCTGTTGCTCGGAATAGTATTGAATAATACACTAACGATTATAAGATTTAATTTAAAATTAACCCTAATAACGTGTGCTATTAACTGCGTGTAGGTAGTTTCCAATTACGAGAAAGGGACGCTTTAAACAAACCTCGAAAAACTCTATGGACTCATTCCTATGTGAAGTTCTCATGGACCAGCTAGTTTAATCTAACCATGGCTTTCCGAATCCCGTCCATCGTGACATTATCAAATATACTACTCAGAATTTATATCAATTACGAGTATGTAAGGTCTTAGGATTTAATTTACTCATTCTGTTTACTTGTTTGTATTTTAATTTATAGAATCTGTATACTGAATATCTCTTAATAAGAGTGTACGCACATTGAAGTAGTTTGTAAGATTTGATTAATCTGTAGACTAAATAAATATATAAAATAAAATAAATTCCACGAACTACAGTTTCCCGTAATGTATTCAACTAACTATTTTGATAAGGGGTAGCATTTAATAAATGATGATTACTGATGGATACAAGATAAAGTATTGATTTTTTTCCACAAGTAAATACGATTTTGAGAAAAATCTGAAACAGGGTTTCATCAGATCTGCAAAAAATCGTCCACTCTGCCGCCTAATATGTGCTACGTGAAACTGTACCTTAAAGTTCATGGCTAGTTGTTAAAAAAAACCGAAGGATAATAAAATTATTAAGGCCATTTACATTTGCAGAAACTTTTACTCCTAAATACCAGTTTTAATTTTCCCGCTTGCCTAAGAAACTTTTTGCTCAGTTACTTTTGTTGTATTAGAGCACAACTCATGCACATGCGATTTTCCTTTTTTCACATTTTTGATGCTTGATACATTCATATATGTATGTAGGTATTTTGAATTGCCTGACTTTATATACATACATGCGCACGTTTGTTTGAATTAGTTTTCGCTGCAAGCACTGACACCTTGATTTACCCTGTAACGATTTTACGTTCGCGCATGCGCAATATGACCGTCATTTCGCTAAACTTACCTATCGCTATTATAATCTAAAACATTCTTTGTTTTGTGGCAAAACATAACGCCCATTTTTAAAACATAACGCCCTTTTTTAGCGCACATTTTTAAAGAATTAGCACAAAATATCTAGTTTATTGAAATATTTCGCCTAATTCTAAAACATACCGCCTACCATATAAACATTGCCATTCAAAGTGTGTGGTAAGTTCTTTGGTGAAATTCTCGTAAATGGATATTTTGGGTTGTATTATTTGGCAGGGGTTCGCCCTCTGAAAAACATGTATGACCTTGTTTTTTCTTCTTGAACAATTATAACTGCGTGAAAAAAATAGAAATTAGTGTGTGCATGTTCTAGTATTTCGCACATTATATATAGCATACAGTGCAACCTCATTGGGCGGACACTCACCGTTAGCCAACTTTTTTCCGCCCACGAGAAATGTCTGCTCATGCGCTCAAGGGAGTTGGTAGCCTTTTCACAATTTACAAATTAGTTAATTGACTTAGTACTCAAATACTTCTTTTTTAGAGATCATTTTTTTCAGTTATTCTGCCTGAAAAATTGTGTAAGCCTGTACTTTCGTCAAGACCTTAAAGCCTCAAAAAAGCGCCGAAATGTTGAAAGATACGATACCCAATACAAAAATGGAACAAAACCAATGGAGCCGGGAAAGTCTATGGTACAATTTGCAGATCCAGTAATAACCATGTTGTACAAACTTACTGGAAAAAACTGCGCAAAATTCAGTTACGTAAACTTTTGTATTGATCATTAGGACGATAATCTCGCAAAGCGTAGCAACTATAAGTGTGTTGGGGTGCAAAGAAGCACTAGCAAAAATTGGAGCAGTGAGGAACTTAAAATAATTATAGACCTACGGTCTTATGGGCATAGATGATAATGAAAAGGTGGATGGATGGCTTGAATAGACGATAGCAGCACATAATCAACCAAGCAGAAAAGGTGTGAAACCAATCGTAGGGCTGCAAGGTGTCAAAGATAACGCCAAATCAGTAGGTAGCTTTTAGTATTTTTCAAGAAGATGTGATTATTTCATAACACAGGTTATGGTTCTGGAGGAGTTTTTCAGTTTGGTCGTGGAATAAGCTTCTGGTAACTCAATGCATACATTCAGTTTATATGGAGTCTTTAAAGACAGACTAGTTTCATCTAACTTAACTTCAGGCAATCTGAAAGCCTTATATTTTAATTACATAAAATGATGCTAAGTAGTGCTGCTTTTCAAATTTGAGTACATATTTATCAAACGCGAAATTGTTTGAATTCGGGAGGCTCTCTTTTTTTCTTTGGAAAATACGTATGTCCGTACCAAAAACTAATTTTTTCAAAGGTATTTTCAAACGCTCATTTCACGCGAAGTTTGCGTTCGTCGAATAGAGGTTTTTGATTGTTTTGCTATGAAAACAGATCTCAACGTCCGCTGAAAAGAGGTTCGTGCCCGCTCTATAAAAGGTTTTCATCCCATTATATAACAAATGACTATCCGCGTCCGGCCAAGAGAGTGTCCGCATAACGGAAAGCAAGTTGTTCTAAAAATTGTACCTTAAAGGCCGAGAGAGCTGTACGCCAAATCGAGGTGTTCGTTGGGTGAGGTTCCTCTGTATATGGTAGGCAGTTGTTGTTGTTCTTTTTATTGCAGTTATTATCCTGTTTAATATGCCCATTATAGCAAATATTACGTTTAAGTTTGATAAGTTGAAAATTTTTTCGTAGAAGTCCTTGAAATATTTTTTTACTCAATACCCATTATAGAAAGTGTGTGTACAAATTGCATGTGTAAAGGTTGTTGAGTAATTCTGCAACATTTTTGTTGCCAAAATAGTGTCCTTTTTGCTTTAGTTGTTCTGACTCTTTTAGTTATAGTCTTCGTGAATATTGCTGTTTTGTTTGTTTATCAACTTTTCATCACTTTCCACCGAAGTGGTGGCACGTCTTTGTTTTTGCGTATGTTTTTTAACAAACCGATATTTTATTTTTCACGCGCAAAAAACCTTTTTTGCAATTTTTTATGCCTTTGACTTATTGTTCTTGCAGTTTTTTATTTTGTTAGTATTGCCCTTTATCTCGTTATTTTTTGGTATGTTCTTATATGAATTTACGTTGTTCTGCGAAATTAAAAA
Source organism: Eurosta solidaginis (assembly GCF_040869045.1). Taxonomy (NCBI): domain Eukaryota; kingdom Metazoa; phylum Arthropoda; class Insecta; order Diptera; family Tephritidae; genus Eurosta; species Eurosta solidaginis. The sequence goes on from NC_090323.1 coordinate 54,396,777, forward strand.
AAAAATTTCGCTTATATTTGGTACTTGGGTTACGTATTTTGTACATGACATTTTCTTTAAGCAAGCAAAAGTGAATAAAGTCAAAGAATGCAAAATTGCATAGTATTAGTTCTGCTCGTATTGTTGACATTCTGGGCATTTTTTATGCTTTCGTAGAAATATTTGATTTGTTCTTATTGTTTTGCTGAGGGTTAATGGGTAGTAAATTGTCAAGGATTGACTTATTTCGTTTATTTTTTTTTTTGGTTAGGGTAAGGGTTTCGGATATGTTGTCAAGTATACAAAATATAACAGCACAAAAAACGAGTTACATACATATTTCCTATGTTGTATCTAAGTGACTACTCTGCATATCCCTTCCATTATTTTAGGTAGACATTTTGCATGTTGGCGGCATGCAATTTTTGCTGATTGCATGGGCATGAATGAATAACCTTGCACACTTTGCTTTGTAAACTCAGTTATTAAATTGTGTACATATTTTATTTTGAAATAACAGAGATTTTCAGGTCCTAGAACTGCAGTATCAGCACTCAACATTGTAGTAAATAAAAAAAACTCTTCAATAAATTTAACACACGAAATGCAAACACCGAGGACAAGGCAGTCTATATTGCATCCCAGAGGGTGGTCATGAATATAGCGAAAGCCTGTAGGACCAGGCATATGCCCTAGGTGTTTTTCGAGACATTACAGGAGTTTTCAGGAATGTCTCTAAATGAGCAATCATGAACAGTCCCTACTTGATTCAAGTACATCCGGCCTTAAAACATTGGATCGGCTCCCTGATAAGTTGCCGAATGAGCACGTCGCAAGCGCTACTGTGAGAGGCCACAAAATCAGTAAATAGAGGATTGAGGGTGGGGTATTATGACCTACGCTGTGGATGCTAGTTATAACCAATTTCTTGTACGGTTCCACAGAGGACCAGTCAAACTCACGGCGTATGCTAATCACGTTTCATTCATCATAAGCGTTAGGTGTCTAACAAAAATCAGCTCTCTGATGGATTAGGCACTTTGGTATGAATGAGCTTTGGTATCTGTAGTCGGCTTAAACTCCAACTCGCAAAAACGCAATCCAGTAGTATTTGCTAGGAAATTTGAGGTACCTAATTTTACAATACGTAAGATTGAAGAAGCAACCCTTCAGGAAAATTACAGCACAAAATATATACTTAGAAATTATACTAGATAATACGTTGTCGCTTGAACTCCATGTGGAAGAGAGGACGAAGAATGCATCGGTCGTACTGTATGCAAGCAATTGGACGCTAGGATGCACGAGCTCGCTCAAACTCTATCATTGTGTATTTACTACTATGAAGTCCTTCTCTGGTAGAAATCCACACAATAAGTGAGCTATACCAACGAAATAGAATGTTCTCATTGGGAATTTAGGACAAATGCGTAACCCAAACTTTTCTATGGGGTTCTTGTTTGGTGGACAGCCACACAAAAAAGTAGGTATATAAAAAAAAACTAGAGCAAGTGTGCGGATTATCAATGATTAGCATACCAAGAGCCCTGAAAACTGCACCTACAGCAGCAATGGATGCCATTCTACACATCTCGCCTGCAGACCTAATGGCGAAAAGATCGCATTTTCCACTGTAACAAGACTTAAGGCCTCGATGTATCTTGAGTGCAGGCCGTATGGCCATAGCGGTATAGCGTCGTCTAATATATGTAGTTCAAATGGACTACATGGGCCCGTGGATTAGTTTCGAAAGCCATCTTGCGACCACAATAAATCCAGAGGGTTAGGGAAAGAGTGCGGAAATGGCAGAACATATCATTAAAGACGGTTTATTAAAATATCATAAATTCTGGACGAAATGTGCTTAAGCTTCAGTTCCTTCAATATATACATATATATATTGATAGTTATGCGGCGATCAAGGCCATAATCTCGCACAATACTTTATCGAGAAGTATCCTGGAATACAAAGAAGCATTGTAGAGACTACACTTAGCCCGAAGCATTCATCTGTACTGGGTTCTCGTTGCATATGATCCACCAAGAAAGAAAGGCAGGCATAGAAACAATTTCTTAGATCATTTGCAAATTCCGTCCTCGAATCTTCAACAAGAAGACTTAAGGCTTACTATAGGCATTTTAAATTAACACTGTTTCTGACGTCACATGATTATAAGTTAGGCTTTGTCAGTAACAGCAGATGTAGAAAGTGCGAGCAGCAGGAAAAAAGCTGAATACCTTCTTTGTGTTCGTGTCCAGTGCTCGTGTCGTCGAGGCTCCAACTACTGAGGGCGGAAGAGTTGCCATATCTTGAGGCATGAACTAAGCTAGGTTCTAAAAAAACTCTCATCAAATAAATTCTGGTAAAATTCTGAACACATTCAGTCTATGTGCGGTCTTCATTAATTGGCAAGTTAAACCTTACCTCATTTGACTCGTCACTCCAGTTTGGTCGTAAATTCTCCCGCAACACGGGAACGGTAACAGGCACCACACTACAATACTTTGTAGCAAAAAATTTGTTTTAGCTTTTTCTTCGTAAATCATCTAGCGAGCATTAATTTTTAAATCTTTCTAGTTTGTTTATTTTTTTATTGATTATTTGATCATTTCTTCAAACATTTGACGAATTCTTTATTAACTTGCAAAAATCGAAGTGAAATAATAACGTAATTTAATACTCTTTTAAAGAAAACACAAAAAAAAAGAGAATAGCTAACAGGAAAAAAACGAAAGCACAAGATCTTAAAAAATGAAACAAGTTAAGCAAATAAGCACTTCAAATTTGGCATTAATTATGATATTAACACTCATAATGACGAAAATATTTCTTGTGGCGGAAGTTAGTGATAAATAGCTGTTTAAAAACAGCGAAAATAGCAACAAATAATACTTTACTGTACAGTTACTGAAAAATTGGAGCTAAGCTAAAAACAAGTTTCGAGTTTCATCTGAAAATTCAATGGAAGATCAATGCAAATTATTTGATGATTTCATACCATAAAAATATACTTTAATTTTACCACGCATTACTGTTATTGTTCAATCTTCAAATTAATTATATGCAAATGACTTTTGATAATCTTTAAATCAGCAAACTAGTATCGACCGACAAAATGATTGATTTGCTGCAATTACTTAAATATAGGGTATTTGCAATTTTTTTTGTTTTTATCGACCTATTGATAAATGATTCAAGGTATAGGGTATTTGTGTATGTCAAAATATGAATATTGAAAAAATTTGTTTAAGATAGCTAATGCTAGTATCTATTATATATAGTATTGTATATAATGATGCAATAAATCATGTTAGAACAAACTGGTTTTTTGGTTTGATACTTTGTTTTGAACGAAGTGTTAGTTTGGGATGTTTGGTAAATGAAGTCGAAATCCAGACCTTGCATTTGCTTTTGCTTTTCTGGTTGACATTGACGGAACCCGAACCTCAGTAGCATTTAAAAGAGCATTCCTTCTCATATTTGATAATTTCTGTGATTTAGAAGTACATAAGCAACATTAGTATATATAAAACTGTTCAGAAAAGCTGTTCATTGATAAACTCAATATTTATCTTATTCAGTGAATTCTTTTCCGTGGTCAATTTCCATGCACTCTTCTAATTTTGCTCGATTTTATTCTTTTTTGAATTAATAGAATTCAATTAACAAACATATGTTTTTTAATTAAAAACTTTTTACTGCGTCGTTGAAAACAACTTTTCTGAATTAAGTCGAAAATTTCAAAAAACTTCAAATAATTGTAATCATTGTAGTTTTTCTATAACCGATTAAAGGCGGCCATGAAAATAAAAATCGTACTTCACAAAGCAGCCTTTTTCTAAATAAATTGTTATGTCAAATTACAACTAATTTTTTTGGCAACTTCTATTGAAATAGTTTGTTTTGTGAAATTAGTATCGGGGTAATTTTGAAAAAAACAAGACGTCTTATTTTGAAATACGTGCTTTTGTAAAAGTGAAAAGAGTGTTCAATGTATTTTGTATCTATAACAAGTAAGGAAGGTTAAGTTCGGGTGTAACTGAACATTACATACTCTGCTGATAGCTTGGTGGTATCAAACAGTTTCATAAATTTTGTTTTATTTTTATAAACCGGTATTCATGTATAAATTGCCATGCATCGTGAAATGCCAAAATTTTGTGCCTACTGCTATTTTCATGCTCAAAAAAAAAATGCAAAATTTGTACTTGAATATTTGCTTTTGATCTGTGTACAGCTCTTAATAATACCAAAATGTAAGCTTACGATTTCAAAGTATTTTCGAAAGTATGTATGTATTCTGTTTTTAAATACTTTTTGTATTTTTTATTTGGTACTTTTATCATCACTGGGTGTGTACATTTCATACTTATATAATTTTAGTAAAACAATGTAATAATAACATTGTAAATAAATGTTATATTTAAAGACACAGAGGGAAAATTTCTGAAAGTGATCACCGAAAAACGTCGTAATTTATTTTTGAGCAACAAAGAGAAAAGGATTTGAAGAGATTTACAAGGTATAGTCGAAACAGCTGTCGCCTTGTCCCTCCTGATGTCACGTTGTTTAAATTTTTCCCAAATTATTAAACAAAGATATTATTTGATAGCTATCGATAATGCAAAAAAATGCTCGTCTTCGATTTTTCTAAAAAATAGTGTATCCTTAATTATCGCCATTTGAATTTTCTTTGTCCTTTTTCTTTTAAAGTTGAATATCAGCCGATAGGTGCCACCGATTTTGACAATCCCGTAAAGGTCTAGTTGAGGGGCCTATTAATAATCCGAACGCGGAAAAGAAAAAATTTAACTCCGACAATATATAATGCATTCTACGGTCGACAAGGATAGACGGAGGGCCAACAGACATGCACATAAACATAAATTCAGCACGTCTCCAATTACCATCACCGCCAAAGGAGTTGAGGACGCCACCGGTCATGCTAAACCATACAAAGCAGTGGGCCCAGACGGCATAGCGATTCCGATGCCAAAAAGCCTAGGGAAAGAGGGTTTCTAATATCGAGCACATGTCTTCAACCTGACTCTTTCCACCTTTGTCATTCCCGAAAAATGGAAAATGGCCAAGGTGGTCCCGCTTCTAAAGCCTGGGAAACCAGCTCAGCATCATAGGATAGTCATATCGCCCGATATCTCTTTTATCGCCAGTAGCCAAGATACTTGAAGCCATTTTGCTGCCCTACTTCAAAGCAAATTTGCAGCTAGCCTGCCATGAGCATGGCTTCAGAAAACTCCATAGCACCACCACCGCGCTAAATGCCATTAGCACCCAGATAAATTGGGATTTAAATCAAAACCCCCAAAATAGAACAGTACTCGTTCCGCTAGACCTATCAAAAGGTTTTGATAGGTCAAACATGGAACGTTACTGCAAGATCTGGAAGGGTATACCCTTCCCCGATGTCTTAAAAGGTGGACCGCAAATTATCTGGGTGGTCGGCAGGCATTTGAGCAATTTAGAAATGAAACATGAAAACCAAGAAGAATTAAACAAGGTGTGCCACAGGGTGGTGTCCTATCTCCACGTTTGTTTAACTTCTACATATCTAAGCTACCTTCGCCACCAGAAGGAGTTACTAAATTTTCCTACGCTGATGACTGCACAATAATGGCCACAGGCCGGGCCCACAGATCGATGAGCTCTGCAACAGAATAAACGGCTACCTCCCTGATCTCACCAGTTTTTTCGCCTAGCGGAACCGGGCATTATAACCGACTAAATCCTCTGCGACCTTATCTGCAACATGGACATCCCAAATATCAACCATTTTGAATATCCACGGCGATGGCACCACGCTACCGACTGTCCTACATCCTAATATCTTGGGTGTCACGCTTGATCAGGATCTATATTTTGGTGAACATACAGCCGCAATTGTACCAAAAATCGAGAGCCGTAATAAAATCCTCAAATCTCTTTCTGGCAGTACTTGGGGAAAAGACAAAGAAACTCTCATTACCACTTACAAAGCAATTTTCCAGTCGATTGCACGCTACGCGTCCCCTGTATGGTCGCCAAGCCTAAAAACTACTCACTGGAAGAAGCCACAGGCCTACCAAACTACTGCCCTCAGAACCACCACGGGCTGTCTTCTTATGTCCCTAGAACACCGTATACATAATGAGGGGACAATGCTCCCCATCAGGGAGTAAAATGAGATGCTAAGAAAACAGTTCCTATTGAATACCCAGAAACCTGGGCATCCCAACAGACACCTTATTGATGAGCCAACACTGCCCAGGGGCTTAAGGAGTCATCTCCGTGTAAGCATTATGAGGAAATACGGCACCTGAGAACTAAGCTCTATGAAGCCAAAAAGCGAAAGCAGGTCCTCAGTGAACTCCACAAATAGGCGTCGGACCTTTATGCCAGGAATTGCCCGGTGAATCCAGTACTCAAAGAATAGTACCCAAAACTTGCGGAAGAGGAACGCATACTCCCCAGGGAAACGCGAGTCACTCTAGCTCAACTTCGATCTGGATACTGTAACAGTTTAAACTCTTACCTATCCACAATCAACCCTCGACATACAAAATATATGCCCCGCTTTCAATATGCCCCCACATGACACCAACCATCTCTTTAATTGTAATGTGGAACCAATGCCTCTAACACCCCTCTCATTATGGTCCACCCCTGTTGAAACTGCAAGTTTCCTCGGACTCCCGTTAGAGGATATTGATGACAATTTGTGATCGGTCGCACCTATTGGATGGGGTGAAGTACTGCTATAAGAACAACAACAACAACTGTGCTTCTTTAATATTAGCATTGTGCCTTTGTAAGTTACAGAGATATCACGTCAAATGTGTCTCCAAAGCGTATTTTTCGTATTTTTATATACAAAATGGGAGTGGTTATCTAGCAATGATACCTTTTATCACCTGGAGCAAGTTCTATTTGATAAGGAAAGAAGCATGTAAAATTGTTCCTCTTTACTTAAAACCGTTCCGAAGTTAATGCTACAGAAAATTTACGGAAAGCGCTTTAATGTGTAGTCACTACATCTATAGAAAAGTTCTGATCTATTGCTGTTGTTTTGGCTATGATAACTCCTTCTGGTGGGAAAGGGTGTGCCCACTTCTGTGAGCACCATATGTCAGCCATTGTCTATTCTTTCTCAATTTCGATTTTTCGTTTCCTGCTCACTTTGCTATAATGTAGTGAGCGATTTGCTTTCGCATCTTTTGAAAACTTCGAGCGTTAAATATGTTAATGCTAAATCAATATAAATAGTATTCCCTTTAGAACTCTCAAAGGCTCATTCATGAGGGAAATATTAGTTAAGAGTAGATTGTGAAAAATATGTGTGACATTACCCCAGAGTCTTTAAACGGATAAGTATTTTTTTTGGCGGCCACCGTGGTGTGATGGTAGCGTGCTCCGCATATCACACCGTATGCCCTGGGTTCAACTCGCGGGCAAAGCAACATCAAAATTTTAGAAATAAGGTTTTTCAATTAGACGACAATTTTTCTAAGCGGGGTCGCCCCTCGGCAATGTTTGGAAAGCGCTCCGGGTGTATTTCTGCCATGAAAAGCTCTCAGTGAAAACTCATCTGCCTTGCACATGCCGTTCGGAGTCGGCATAAAACTTGTAGGCCCCGTCCGGCCAATTTGTAGGGAAAATCAAGAGGAGCACGACGCAAATTGGAAGAGAAGCTCGGCCTTAGATCTCTTCGGAGGTTATCGCGCCTTACAATTAAAAAAAAATTAAAATAAAATTTTTTTAATAAATACTCATCGAAGCAAAAGCCTATTTTGATGATTTTCTGAATCTTGTACTGCTTATTTCAATCTAATTAACATAAGCCATACAGCTTCTAGCCATTGGGACTCCCCAATGTGGTGTATAGCTCAACTCAAATTGAGCGATATCACCTCAATAGATATTGCTTATTTTTAATTAACTTTCATGACTTTTTTCAAACAAATTCTACCTTTACTTTTGAGAGTTTATTCAAGTATACGAGTATGAGTCATTTTCTATGACTCATTCGTCTTAAGTTCTCTAGGTTAAAAGCGTCAATTAATCTTTTGTAAGACAACTTAAAAAAAAAATTTACATACGCTGTTAAACTTTTTCACACTTCAAACTTAATTTGATAGATGAGAATTTATTATGTCATCGAAATAAATTTTATGCTATTGATTTGAGTCTATTAAAATGGGTGTTTATCATTGTTCCCTATGCTTTATTATAATCTTAGCTGAAAGTACAAGTGAACACGATTACTTAAGCAAAACTTTTTTTAAGCTAAAAGCGAGCGCATGTACGAAAAAATAATATGGCGAAAAAATTGGAGAATATTTTATGGGTAATAGAAAAAAGAAAATGACTAAAAGCCCGTTTTGAATAAAGAAGGGAGGAAAGGGTTTAAATTACGAGCTGCATGAGCATGAAAAATCCCTAAGACTTTGTTGGCTAGGTCATGAGATTGGAAAAATTCGTTCGGGCTACCACAGTTGAAAGCAGAGAAAGACTGAACACTTACTGATTCGGCAAAGATAAATCTAGGAAGACTTGAAATCGCTTGCCACTCCCAACAGGCTTTAGTTTTCACAAAACAAGGATAATTGGTATGAAGTTTTAAGCACTATATATACTTGGCTCGTTTTATATCCCAGGAGACATAGGTCGTTCTTCTTTTCCAACATGCATCGTGCACAGATAAAATTTCACTGCGAAGCTTTTCATGGTAGAAATAGACACAGAGTGTTTGCCAAATCAGTGCTGAAGGGTGACCCCGCTTAGAAATTTTTTTATTAAAAAAAACATGCTTTTTAGTTTTTAATGTTGCTTTGCCCGGGAATTGAGCCCAGGACCTTCTGTGTGGAGTGCGGAGCGAACCACGAACCACACCACGGTGGCCGCCATGATGATTGATTTGGATGGACCAAATTGAAATTATTCCGTTTTTTCTTTGGTATATAGAAATTGTTTCACAGGACTAAATTCAGCTTTTTATTATAATGTTGGGAGTTGCCTGATCACAACCCTCATTTTTTCATACAAATTTTATGAGGAAATTTTGATTTTTCTTAGAAGTGTACCCAAGCTCCAACGCACGGCAGCAGTTTAGCCAATTTGCCTGAAAAACGCTACAGTAAACTGGCAGCTTGTTGGATCTGTATTTTTCTGAATCAGTCTACCTCACACCTTACTCCTTCCACTACTTTGGAACCATCGATGTACACATGTATCGCCCTGTCCGCCATTTGGGCACCCTCTCGCCAACCATTCACCTCTTTTGTTGCTTTAAGAGCCCCTTTGAAGCGCAGATACGGAATCAGGTAGTTTATTTGTCCCTCAATTTATGACGCTGTGGTAGGCCACCAAATCTACAGGTGAAATGTTCAGAATGGCAAAGAGTGCAGCGGCCTTGCTTTCAGGGCTGCCGTAATGCTAAGCATCGATAGCCTGCATATCCTCTAAAGTTTTTTGAGAAAGATTTTTCTTGTGTGGCTTTCCACTAAACATGTACTCCATAGGCTTTACAATCGCCTTCAACTGGCATACTACAAAAACATTTGAGAGAGATTGGTAAACATTGTGAAAGATATAATTGCCTCTTCGTTGGATGGTATAGAATTTTTAATAGATGCTTGAAAAGTCGATATGGCTTATACGGGTTAACAGAAGGTACTTGGCGCACCACCCCGCACTACACCTCTCTCGTTTAGTAAAAGTGCAGTTGATGTATTAACGACAAAGATAGGAGACGACGATAGTAAAAGTGCTATCGGGCAATGATTATATTCAGCCTTTCCCTGCTTTCCAGTATTGAAATTGTTTTGATTTACCATCATACGATGTCTTCGTCTCGGTTTTATGGTTTAAGTGATGCATTGGCTCAGGTGTGTGACAGGTGGTAAAAATCTGACATCTTGTCGTTAGGAATGTTCACATTGATTGCAGTCAGGATATTAATTTTGAAATGTTTGTACCAAATGCTAATTATCGTTTGCCCACAGTGAATACGATAAAGATACGCACACAATATACGTATTTTGATTACCCTCTATTACATCCGATTGTAGGCATTTAAATTATTTGTGAATCCCTATTAAATCTACAGGATACCCATGCTAGCTCAAGACATTTTAGAAATCTAAAGGTAGTTTTCATATCGAAGGCCCACAGATGTGGAGATGAGCTGACCCAAGATTTTTGACCAATAAATCACTCTGCAGGCGTTATAAAAACATTTCAGAAATTACTAGGCTTATAAGCCCTCTCTTGGCTCTATTTAGGAGGTGCTTTCATCTTTAAAATACGAGAAAATCTGTTGTGATCTCGCTCAATGAAGTAGCACGAATAGTGGAGAAGTCTATTTTGCAGAAAGGGTTTACCCTGACTGTGTACATTGTTGCGGATGGTAGTATGCGGCAAGGCAGGTGCTAAGGAACTATTTTTAATAGGAACTCTGCCTGCTTTTTAATAAGCTGAAATGGCGCAATCGAGACTTAACAAGCAGATATGAATGCAGACACGTCACAAGGTTGAGTGAGGACATGTTATATGTGTGTATTTACTTCTGCTTACGAGGAGGTGCTTTCATACTACCAACATTAAATTTGCAGCAACTAATAAACTAAAGTGCTTATCTTGTTGAGCTCGGGATCAAAAACCAATTCCGCTCCATTCAAAACAAAAAGCCATGTCGAAGCTTTTTTCTAGTCCAAAGGGAAACTTTCCGGGCGGTGATACAAACCAGCTGTTTGCTGGTTAAACCTGTATTGGATTAGATAGTGTTCTCGAGAAAACTGCAAGTTTTGTTGTTACTACAAGATCAACATAAATATTTTACCAAGTGACTTACAAAATAGGGCAACCCCTCAGAGCTAAAATTTTACCCCAGCCGCGTTCTTTGAAATTGAGAGACTAGTCAATAACCTCCTTGTGCCTAAAGCAAAAGGGATAGGGTTGGATCCACTTACCGTCATCATCATCAATCACACTTGTTGTTGTTGTTGTTGTAGCAGTGCTTCGCCCCATCCAACGGGAGTCCAAGGAAACTTGCTGCTTCCACAGGGGTGTACCATAATGAGAGGGCTGATAAAGGCGTTGGTTCCACATTGCAATTGAAGAGATGTTTGGTGTCATGTGGGGACACATTGGAAGCAGGACATATATTTTGTATGTCGGGGTTGATTCTGGATAGGTAAGAGTTTAACCTGTTACAGTACCCCGATCGACGTTGAGCTAGTGCGACGCGCGTTTCCCTAAGGAGAGTGCGTTCTTCCTCTGCTAGTTCTGGGTATTTTTCTTTAAGTACTGTATTCGCCCCGACAATTCCTGACATAGGGTCCGACGCCTGTTTGTGGATACCACTGAGGACCTGCTTGTGCTTTTTGCTCTCAGGTGCCTTATTTCCTAAATATTTTTACGGAGATGACCCCTGCGCTTCGAGGGAGATCTAAAGGCCACAACAGAGGTGAACGATTGGCGCAAGGGTGCGCAAATGGCGGACGAGGCGATACATGTGTACACAGATGGTTCCAAAGTAGTGGAAGGAGTAGGGTCTGCGGTATACTGTGCTGATCCGGAAATAAGCAGATCCTACAGGCTGCCGGATTACTGTAGCTTTTTACAAGCGGAAATATTAGCCGCAACCAAAGCAGTAGAAACCCTGGGAGAGAATAGCTTAAGCTGCAACCGTATCAACTTTTATATTGACAGTCAAGCAGCAATTAAGGCAATAATCTCGCATAGCACATAATCTAAATGCGTGTTAGAGTGTAAGCAGTCTCTGGAAAGAATCGGGACAGGGAGAAGCATACATCTATATTGGGTCCCAGGGCATATGGGAATAGATGGGAATGAAAAAGCGGACGAAGTAGTTAAAAAGGGCGCATCATTTGAATCTTGCTCCGTAGACGTCCCATTTCGACTGGGCGAAATTAAGCGAAGGCGAGAGGTGCAAATGATCGACCAAGCGGGAAAGGCGTGGGTTCAAGCGCGGGGCTGTAAGGTGTCGAAGATTATGTGTAGGTCTTACAACCTTAGACTAACAAAGTTGCTTCTATCATTAAAAAGAGAGGAATGTAGACTCATGACGGGTATTCTGACTGGAAACTGCCTTCTGGCGTCACATGCCTTTAAATTTGGCTTGGTTAGTGATAGCAGATGTAGGAAGTGCGGTTTGGAGAAGGAAACGATCGAGCACGTCCTGCGTTCGTGCCCAGTACTTGCCAGGCTAAGACTCCAGCTATTAGGAGTGATACAGCTCTCAGACCTAGAAGCAGCAAGTGGCTTAAATTCTAGGAAGCTTCTAGTATTTGCCAAGAGGAGGGAGTTATTTTGTAACATAGGTCCTGGTTTTTGATAGGGGTTTTCAGATTGGTCGTTAAAATAAACTTCTGGTAACACTACGGACTCAATCAGTCTATGTGAGGTCCTCATGGACCGGCCAGTTCAACCTAACCAAACCCGTGGGCGATGTAGCCTCATCAATCAGATGTCTGTTGTGATGCCCAGATTTCTGGGTATTCAACAGAAACTGTTTAGTTAGCATTTCATTTCTCTCCCTAATGGGAAATACTCTCGCCTCATTATGTAGATGGGGCTCTGGAGACATAGAAGACAGCCTGTAGCGGTTCTGAGGGCAGTGTGTTGGCAGGCCTGTTTTCAGTCTCAGCCGCCAAGGTCTGCTTACGATATGGGATAATCTTTTATATGAATATCTTATAACCTTTCAGTTCATCAAACAGTACTTATGCTCTACCTATGTATATTCAACAAAAATCAGTTCCGAAAACTTGAATTTCTAAACTTTTATGGCGCTCTAAGTTATCAGTTGCTTATACATACGAACTTTAATATTTGTGACTACACATTCAAAAGCTGCTTCGAATGAGCGATTTATTTGGTGTTAGCTCCGCCCATTTTTAAGCTATATTGAGCACAAAAAAAAAATTGGTGTATATTTACTATTCTTTAATTTGTAGCGATTTTTGTTTCATAGAGAGGCACACAAGTTGAAAGCAATTAAATAATAACCAGTTTGCTTAAGCATAGTAGAAATAGAAAACGCGAACTGTAAATACACAACTGGACTTCCTATATATACTAAGACATTTTTGTATGTTATGTCATGGCTTATTTACATATCTACAAATGTATGTGTCTCCCTAATGCATTAACAGATCAAATATTTTACGCCATTGCTAGCGCCAAAGTATATAGCTAGTTACTTGAAGAGCTAAGTAAACGGCAACAAAGTAAGAACATAAAAAATTAAATGCTCAAATAAATAACATTGCTCGTTCACATAGATTCTTAAGTATATAACTAAACATATATACTATATGTATAAAGAGGTAGCTAATTTAAAAAACATAGAGAGTGGGATGGTAATATTACAGAGAGAAAAGAACATGAACTTTAAGCAGCACTTAAGAGCTGTTAATAAGAGCAATCCAAAAATTATACCATTATGTATTTGTAACAGAGCAAGTTAACAGAGATATGCATACAACAGAGCCGCAAAGTATTGCTTGCGCCATATAACAGGTCTTCAGTACAGACATTATTTGATTTACATTGAGACATTGAAATGAAAGATTGGAAAGGCGATTGCGCAAACTGCGTTAATTACCGCGGAATCGGCCTGCTTAGTATTGCTGTGCTACTGATTAGAATTTATCAGTGAGCTTCAGATTTAGTAAATTTAAATTCGGCCAGATCTTCAAAAAGCGTCCGATCTCTGAGAAAAGTCACGATAAGAGAATCGACATTCACACTCCATTGATACCGCGAAAAGAAGTTGCATATATTTATGTTGCTATGTCTCCATTCAAGTTCCATGCAAAGTTAAGAGTTGACATTTTTCTGGGATTAGATAATGAGCCAAATAAAGTGGGGTTTTCAGTAAATCAGAACAAGACGAAGTACTTGCTTCCATCCAAGATAGAGCCGGCGCATTCCCGTCTTGGTAGCCCATTCACTGTGGAAGGATACAAATTCGAGAAGATGAAGGACTTCGCCTATCAGGAATGCAGAAATAACAGAATATACAATGTCAGCTAAGGAATCAAACGGAGAATGAATTTTTCCAGCAAGTATCACCATTGTCTGAGCACAAAGTGGAAACACAGCCTCTTCAATCGGGGCAACTAGCGGCGTAAAATATTGAGGGGTTAACAAAACTGGAAAAATTGATATTACTGGCAAATATTGATAACAGAAAAAATACAGTAAGATCCCATTACACCCACGGACATAAAAAAATACAGAGAAACCTGTCCTAACGGACACCCTTTATTAGGCGGATACTTCCCTCTGCCGTACTTTACCAGATTTTAAATATAATTTGTAGAACACATTGCCTTCCATTAGGCGGACACTTCTTTTGCCTGAGGTGGACGGTTATTTGCTAGAAAAACTTTTACTGAGCGGAGACGAACCTCTCATTGGCGGATATTAGACCTGATTTGATAAAAAAGCAATCAAAACCTTCTCCTGGACCTTATTGATTGACTACATAGATACGTATATGTCTTCCAAATAAGAAAAGGGGTTCCCCTAAAAAATCCAATAAAACCCCTCATAGGCTTAATATGCTAACAATGTAATCAGAAGTCTATTCAATAACCAAACTGAAAACCCTCTCAAGAACGGTGTCCCATTTTATGCCATAACTACGGCCTCTTGGAAAGTACTTCAAGTTTTCTGAGTCTGAGCTATTATTTCCTTCCTCAGTTCATCCACCTTTTCGTTAACATTAATGTCCATATTACCGGGCCGCATATTAATTCAATATTTCTGCCTGTTCCAATTCTTCCAAGTGCATATTTTCACTCTAATACACTTCTAGTTGTTGTGTTATGCGAGATTATCGCCTCAGGGACCACACGATCACAAATGTTTACGCAACTGCAGTCGCGGTGATGTGGTATTAGCGTGCTCCACCTACCACACAGAAGATCCTGGGTTAACGCCCCCGGAAAATCAACATAAAAATTTAACAAACAAGGTTTTTTAAGGTTTTTCTATGCGAAGTCGCCCCTTGGCAGTTATAGCAAGCACTGCGAGTGTATTTCTGCTATCAAAGCTTCTCATTGAAAACTCATCTGCCTTCCACAAATTTGTAAGAAAAATTTAAAGCCACACGACGCAAATTGGAAGTGACGCTCGGCATGAAATCTGTTCGGAGGCTATTGCGCTTTACATTTGTTTATATATATTTTTATTTTTCTATCTGCTGTTTTTGTTCACTTCCGCCTGAAAGACACGTTTATGATCTGCCAGCTTGTACGATTTATTTATGACAGATTTCATTAGTTTGGTTTCACCGGCTGGCACGTGTTTCGTATCTTCCCATATTTCCGCACCCTTTCCCAATGCCTCTACCTTTATTGGCGTTCTAAGAACTCTAACGAAGTATATGCTTAGATACATAATTTAGAGAATTGTTATGTAAACATTTTTCTTAAAATAGAAGGTAGAGGGTACTAAATCTATAAAATAATTCCAAAAAGTTTAAATAGCTACCCATTCCGTTGAGCGGACTCCCCTTTTGGTGGGAAAAAAGTTCGCTGATGTTGACTTATTTTACGTAAAAGTTAACAGTTCTATTCCACAAATTTTTTCAATGTGCATGAAGTTACCGAACCTTTGCAGCTGCAGATAATTTTTGATAATTCCTTACTAAGTCACTTTTGATAATATTGTTGAGAACTTAACAGAATTGATAACCTTTAACAAGTAACAAGTCACTGTAAGGCTATAACATTACCTCCAGAGCCAGAAAACAACGCTCTGCCAACACATTTACAGGCACAGTGCCGCCGCAGGTAACATTCTTGCTTTGAAAGAATTACTATAAAGTACTTAACAGAATTGAAAATCTTTAACACCTCGCAAGTCGCTGTTATGCGTTAACATAACTTTAACAGCCAGAAAATAACGATCTGCCACCGCCTCTACAGCACATGTGCCGCTGCAGTTAACATTCCTGTTGATCTGTGAATGTACGCTGCGACAATCACTGCTGCTACTGCTGCTGTTACTACTGCACTGCTTCTGCTGACGTCGCTGCTCTGCTCATGCTCTCACCTGGCAATGTTGTTGCTGATGGTGGTTTGTGTTTTAAGTCATTTGTTTCTTTTACAACTACGCGAATCTCAACTAATTCAGCTTGCTGACTTTTGGAAGCAACAACAAACAGCACAAAGTCAGTATGCTCTAACCGATTGATTTTTGAGTTGTTGACTTCAGTGGTTAACTTCATCCATAGGGTAGTACTCATATACGTTTGTATTATATCTAAGTAAACGTGTGATCGAGCTATGCTTCTTGTAAGACATTGAAAGACGTTTCAACTCAGTTGTGTGCCAGTTGTCGAAGTGTAGAAAACGTACAGCGCGAAAAGTAATAAAAACTTTGTATAAGAATACAAATAAACAAAGGGGGTAAACTACTTAAAGTCAGGTTTTAAAATTATCTTTGTCTAATCGGAAAAACGTAAAGATGAGTTATTGCGTTAAAAAGGAGGAAATGTAAAAAACATTTTTAAATGCAAATAAAAAAAACTTGATTATTAAAAGTGTGTGGTGATTGACTTGAAGTAAAGCGAAAAAATTATAAAAAACAGATTTTTAATCATAAATATATAAAAAGTATGAACAAATAAATTTTGGCGGAAAATTTGGTTGCAATATAATTAAAAGCCATTCGTACAGTGTATGGAGAAATACCTCAGAATACCTACATATATAAAAACTGTTGGCGTTTTCAAAAATATATTTTGTTTTGTTTAAAGTGACTTTCTGCAATTTATGAACTAACTATTTAACAATCAAATAATAATTGTTAAGTTATCACTGAACGGCAAAATATTGTGGTGTAGATTAACATAAGGAAACACCGAATATCTAATATATTAAGGTAAGTGCAAGTTGTATATGAACCTTCACTGAAAATGTGGAAAAATTAACCATACTTACATAGCAGAAGTAGTGCCTAAGTGATAAATTTTCGCGGCATATCTCCGAGAGAGTTTATCCGAGCGCCTCTTCCAATGTGTGGTATGCGGCTTTTTAATTTTTTATAAAAATTTACTGATCTATAAGTTTTGTTTTCCCGAAATCTTTCAAAGGCGGAAATCGACTACTGAGTGGAATATCACTTTTCACGGCTGCCGTTTCGAAAACACGCTATCTCAGAAATTTTTTGAATAATTTCCTATCTCAGAATATGTTTCAAATACACCTAATCTCAGAATTTGTTTCAAAAATGCCCTCTCTGAGCAAATTTTTTTATACATTTGAACATTACCTGGGACGTTTATGAAAAATATTTTGTAATTGCACGTTCTTCAACCAAATTGGGAAATAGGGCGCTTTTGAAACAAATTCTCAAGTAGGGTGTTATTCAAACATTTTCCAAAATAGGATGTCTAAGAAACGGCAGCCAGATAAGATGATATTAAACTCAACAGTCGAAATGCTTGCCAAACTGGGAGATCGAGCTTGTTAAGACAAATTTTCCAAAGTTTATTGAGGCGAGAATCTTACACAATACTTCTATAAGTGGCCTTAAATAATTTTTTTTACATACTAAAACATACCAATACACACCAATTATTTTGCAAAAACAAACTAAATCTGTTAAGGATGAAAATAGTACCAACAACACAGAAAATCGTTGAGCTTTAGGGCTATCAAAAACTAAAAACTCTAATAACTTACCAACCAACCAATGGTACAAACGATAGAACCCAAAAGAAGGTAAAAATAAACCTTTTTTAACGGACACCTCTATTAGATGGACACCTCCCTTTGTTGGACAGTATTTCCTGCACCAAATTTATTTTGAAATTTCTGGAACAAATTGCCCTCTTTTAGGCGTCTGCTCTCTTGGCCGGAAGTGGACAGTTACTTGTTATAAATTGGAATGAAAACCCTCTAATGACCTTTTATTAGCGGACATTGAGACTTGTTTTCATAACAAATCAATCAAAAACCTCACTTGGACGGATGCGAACTCCTCGTCAGTGGAAAAAGTGAGAGAATGCATATAAAATACGTTTGAAAAACATCCTACTGGCTACAGACGTATGTAGTTACCAAATGAAAACGGGGGCTGCTTGAATAAAACCAATTTTCGCTTACTCGTTAGATAAAAATATATTCAAGTTTAAGAAATGCCATAGTCTGTCACTACTTGGTATCGCTTTTATTTTAACGGAAAATGTCTCAAGATTTCCTGAAGTTAGATTAGATTAAACTGTTCGGTCCTTATGGAATTCCCAAAAACTGAATCCAGAGAGTTACCAGAAGCTTATTTGATGACCAAACTCAAAACCCATAACCTATATTAAAAATAACTACTTACATGGAGCTAGAGCTCAACCCACTAGCGGCTTCTAGACTTGACAATTTTATTTTGCATGATATTTCACACCTTGCAGTCCGTCGCTTGATTTATACATGTTTATACTTGGTGTATCATGTGCAGTTATTTTCTCCCTTCCCAGTTCATTCGCCTTTTCGTTATCATCTATGCTTATATTACCGGCGCCCTATAATAATTGTAAGGTGTCCCCTGTTTAAATTCTTCCAAGTACTTTTTTGCATCCTAACACAATTTTAGTTTTTGTGCTATGCGAATTTATCGACCGCCTTGTTGTCAATACAAAAGTTTGTGCGACTGCAGTTTGCGAGGTTTTCTTGCAGTATATCTTCAGCTTTACTCACGGCTTCCACTTCCGCTTGAAAGACACTTTACTTATCTGCCAGCTTGAAGATATTCTTATTATCGAATCGGCACAGTACGCCTAAGACTATGTCACTTCTATTTGTTTGGTTTCACCGGCTTATAGGCCCTTGCCTTACACTGGAAGTTCTTTTGAGGTTCTAAGATCTCAACCGATATACAGGCTTACATAAATTCTACAACAGAATAATAAAAAATCTATCTTTAAAATACAAGATTGAATACTTAATCTATTAACCAATTTAAAAAAATTTAAATAACTTCCCACTCCGCTGAGCGGGCACCTCTTTTGGGCGGAAAAAAGTTGGCTGACGCTGAGCGTTCGCCCAGAGCAGGTTTCACTGTGCAAACTTTAATTTAATAACAACATTTTATTAGCCGCTGCGGTTGTCCCTTATTAACCTTTGCTTAAGTTTTTTGTGAGGCGTCGTACGCCAACATTCGCACACAAATTTATATAAATTTTGCGTGCATGTTACCC
This sequence comes from Eurosta solidaginis, assembly GCF_040869045.1. NCBI lineage: Eukaryota > Metazoa > Arthropoda > Insecta > Diptera > Tephritidae > Eurosta > Eurosta solidaginis. The sequence goes on from NC_090323.1 coordinate 54,415,982, forward strand.
AACTAATTAAAATCGAAAATACATCCTCCTTTATTTAGCTTAGACGCCGAAGATTTTATTAAAATATCTATAGTTTTCAAACCAATGAAGTTCTATATTCGCAAGATATAAGCAGTTCTTTAACAACTCGGACCAATTACCCTTCTCGTATGTACTCAATAAACATCAATTATGTATTTCCGTCGGAATTTAAAAAAGCAGCCGAGCAAAATTAAAACTATGGCTATGTTTGTAGAAGTAAAATCATCGCAGTAGATAGTCGTTGATTAGAGAACCACGGAGCAGGGCGTATGCACGCATTTTTATTAACAGTCAAAAAATAGTTCGTTAATGTGCTATAAAAACTAAACGAAAGAGAAGTGAGCGCGATCAACTATTTCACTAGCTGACGATCTCTGATTTCAATTATATTTATTTGGTTTGACTTGAGGATTTTAAAGGTAAAAGTTTGCTCAAAAATTTCAGGGACCACTGTAAAGAGGCTAATTCTTCTGGAAAAACTCGTAAACCCGTCTTGATGGTACTACGCATTTATGTGGAATTCGAACACAAGATTTTTAAAGTAAAAGACGAACACATTAATTTCCTTACCGTACAGTAAATACAACTTTTTATGTAATTATGGACAACGAAATGTAAAGGCTTTAGTAGAGCAAATAAAATATTATTTTTTGGATGTTGTCTTTAAGGTGAGTAATTTTTTGCACATGACGCCTTGTAATAGTGGGTAAAGTGCTATGGTTCCATGTCGAAGAGGGTGGTTTTAGACAGACCGACTGGCTGGCCCAATTAAAGTCGTTTTCGACAATGATAATGTTGATGTTCCTAGTTTAAGTCTATATGGACCCCTTTACATAATTACGCCCCAACGTAGCCTTAATCTTCATCAACACTATGGCCATATTCAGTATATGTGGGGTCTTTATTGACCTGCCAACCGTAATCTTCATCAATGACGTTGCTTTATATGTAAAGCAATCAAAATATTTACTTTATGTAGATGACTTCAAACTGTATAGAAGGATCACATGTGACCCAGAAGCATTGCTCTTACAGGATGGTTAAATCTAAGTTAAAGTGAGGATCTCACACTTGGAGTCTCATTTACTCCACACGCTTGACAAGAATTGAAAGGGTAAATACAATTTCATACAATTGGCTCTACAGCCTCTCTGTTTGGATAGCCTATTCCCTTCCTACACAGCGAGGTGCATGCTTATAAAAATTTTGTCATTCTAGTTCAGAGAGTCTCTGCTCAAAATTCAATGTTTACTATCGCTGGTATAATTAACTGCACAACTCTTCTTAGAAAAATATGAGTCAATATTCCCAATAGCACTCTACGCTCTTATAATATATTTTGCATTGAAGTGTGGAGATTTAATCGTCCGAAGTTCGGCCCTTTGGCTATAGGCGTCGGAGAAGTTAATCGGGTCTCTAGAAGATAGATCCAAACTTTGCGATATCAATACCCTTGTTTCAGTTACGTATTGAGTCTCACTACCGAGAAAATACAAATTTTGGTGTTGTTGCTGCCTACGAATCAATAAAGATATTAATACCAATTTATGACAAGTAAAGGTGTCTAAGTTCGGGTGTAACCGAACATTATATACTCAGCGTGAGCTTCAATTTTACATTTCATTTCAGATAAATTACTTTTAAATATAACACGTGGTACCGCCCGTTTAAAAATAATGTCTCCACATTTCCTCTTACAATAAAACTTGATAAGTGAAATATCATTAATTCAAAACTATTTTTTGCTAAGTTATAACTTATTATTGTTTTATATCTAAGTTGCTGTGGTCTTTAACCGATCCCGTCCATTTTTACTGAAAATATTCTCTGCTATAAGGAACATATGTGTACAAAATTTCATTACGATATGTTAATTTTTCTTCGAGTTATGGCTCCCGAAACCTAGAAATTTGCTTAGTCATAAAAGGGGCGGTGCCACGCCCATTTATTTAAATTTAAAGTTTTTCCTATTTATTGTTATAAATTCACTTGGAAAATGAAATACCATTGATGTATAGCCCTTTTTTGCAAAGATATAGCTTATTTTATTCGTCCACGACCCTTGTAAAAATCTTTTATATAAAAGTGGGCGTCGTCCTTAACCGATTTCGTTAATTTTACATCAAAGTATTCCATATAGTAAAAGAAACCTCTCTGCCGAATTTTGTTACGATAGGTTTAACGGTTTTTGATAAAAAAATATTTGTAAAATTGTTTTTATTACAAGTGGGCGGTGCCACTCCCATTTTAAAAAAATGTTTGCTAATTTTTCTCAAGAGTCTCAATATCAGTCCACATGTCAAATTTTAACATTATAGATGTATTATTTACTAAATTATCGGGTTTTTTGTGTTTTCCAAAATTTGATATATATAAAAAGTGGGCATGGTTATCATTCGATTTCGCTAATTTTAAATACCAATCTATTCTGGGTCCAGATAAGCTAGTGTACCAAATTTGGTGTAGATATCTCAATATTTACTCAACTTATCGTGCTAAAGGACGGACGGACATGGTTCAATCAAATTTTTTTTCGATATTGATGATTTTAATACATGGAAGTCTATATCTATCTCGATTCCTTTATACCTGTACAACCAACCGTTATCCAATCAAAGTTAATATACTCTGTTTGCAAAGCACGCTGAGTATAAAAATGCATGCTGATAGAGAGTTTTGCATATAAAAGATTTTTAATTGCTGACAGTGAAATTTTCAAAATGCGAAAAAAATACCTTTTGAGCTAAGTTTTAGAGCCTGAAATTAATGACATATATGAAAGATGAGTCAGAGATCAATTTGCCATGTGAAACTCATTTTCCTTGAAATAAAAATACTTAAAAATCAAATTTCGTTAATTTTTTCCAGAGTCATTCCTTATGACAATGTTAATCAGTTTAAACAATTTTGTGACGACACTTTCAATTGCTTTTGTTTTATGGCCACAAATATTTGAAAACTAGCCGGACCCGTGCGCATCTTGCGCAACAAATATAACAGTCTCATATCAAATATCAACAGAAACCAGCTGTTCTATCAATCATTCATCTATCAATAAAAACTTACATACGCTTGCCCTGCCATCTATCGGTAATGCAGTGTTAGTTCTAATCAAATATTCACAACAGTGCCATAGTACAAATAGATTTCTATGTGTGCTCAAAATCGTTTATTTTTATCAAATTATTTTAATAAAATATAACTAAACAAAATCACTGCGACCAAGAATGCCACAAGCTCGATAATTTATTTATAGATTTGGATTCCAAACAGGAGCGAAAAAGGGACCTGCACATAATAACATCAATTAGAAATAATATATAAGATTGATTTTATTCAGCAGCGGATGTTGCCACGTCTCTTTTTGAAAATTCAAAAAAATTCAACTTGGGATTAGTACTTCAATCTAGGACAGAGTTAAATTAATTAATTTTTTCACCCTGATCATTTTGATATAAGGAAGTCTATATTTATTTCGATTAGTTTATGCCGTTACAATCCCCCGTTATGCGAAAAAAGTTATTTTACTATTTAGTTTTGGTCAGCTGGGTATAAAAATTCTTACTGAACAGTATTGCAAATTTAGTGCCAAAAGCAAATTGTCTAACTTCACGCTTGCTCTTTACAGGCTGCAATAAGTTACGCTCTATCAATTTGCAGTTAATTTAAACACATTTTCTTAAAAAAACAATATTTGCAAAATATCTCTTAAAAAATGGAAAATTCGCAACACTTATAAAAAATGAAAGAAAATAACAAGAAGTAGTGGTAAAAAAAAAACGAAATAGGCCATGCAATTTTTTGTACAACATTTGACCCGCTGTGAGAACGCTCAAGGACGCTTCAACTAAATGTCTAGCAAAAGAGTAATAGTTAGGTGTGTAACTGTAATACACACGTAAGCATAACAGATAAATAATTGTTTAAGAAATTTCAAAAAACTAGATTAAGTGTAACTATTTACCTGTGCATATTTTTTGTATTGTTGCCAAAAATTTTATGGGCGTTTTGTTTTAGATACAACCATTATCTTTGTATGAAAGTAATGCAATTTCATAAGCCAGTAGCTATTTTCAACATGACAACCCTCGCACACTCGCAGTATCCACACTATTATATAATACACTAACAAACATCTATGTCATAATTAGTAACAATAACGTTGGGTTGTAGCAAGAATCTTCAGTAATAGCCAAAATATCGTTTTATATTTCTAGAATGTTAGGTAAGTGAACGAGTAACTTGCATAGAAAATAAAAAATAAATTATTCATAATATTTAAAAAACCTCAATAACTCCTATCTAGCGAAGTTGTTTCTCATTTATTTTACCTTTTTTTACCTTTCTTTGTCATACATACAAAACGCCCATTTTTTTGGCAAAACAATTGTTTGTCGCGCAGGTAATGTTGCTCTGCAAAGTATGGACAATGATATTTTGCAATGTCCTTGCAAAATTATAAGGATATACGCGCGCGGTCAGAGAGGCCTATATTTTAGCGTTTATGTACTCCTTTTTCACGTATAAAAAGCGGACGAGTTAGAGAAACTGGCATTTGTAAATGAAGCGTCGGTAGTAACAGTAGCATTTACTTAGCGAAAGAGATCTGGAAAAGAAAATAAAATTATAATTTTCAATCAAGCTGACTGAGCGAAAAAAAATAAAATATTTTTAAAAAGTGTACGATTGCAGTGCTTATAATAATTAATGGCTGAAATGATGGACGTGTGTGTGCCTGATGTGGGACTTAATATGGTTAGTTGATATTTAAATCGTTACAATCAAATAATGGCTAAAAAGCAAAGAGGAAAATAAAAAGATTTAACTAGAATTTTTTTTTTCAATTAATTTACTTAACTAAAATTCAAAACCATTTTTAGCATAAGAGACTTGCATATGAAAACTTCTCGAACACAAACTTACGACTTTGTTTGTTTTGTTTAAAACTTGGGTTTATTTAATAAATAAAAAAAAAATTTTCAAAATTAATTTAAAATCTAATTATAATTAATATTAAAATTGCTGGTGAGCTGCGCAAACAATAATTCGATTTACAAATTTTCGCATTACTTGCTTTTGCATAATATGCTCTGCTACTGCTCCGGCTCTGAACATAAACACAACATAGAGCGGAGCTGTAGTAAAAAAAAGTGATATCATTTTATAAGCACTGCTATGAGCCACATCGTGTTTAAGAGCAGAGAAAAGAGTAGAAAAAAAATGACTAACGAAATGCTAGTTGTAGTTGTTGTTGATAAGCAGTAGCGCGAGAAAATACAAATTTCCGTATAACAATACACAACGGAGCAAATATCATTACATTTTTTTTTTTGCTATTGCTCCACTTCAAAACGCATATCGTTCGAAGCTTTTGATATGCAATTTTTTACGCTCTAAAATGCGACATAGCTCACAGCAGAGCCTAAGCAATGTTATCAATTGCTTTGTGCTACGGGCTCTGCTCTATGCTCTGTTTATGTTCGGAGCCGCAGTAGTAACAAAAACGAAAGCTTCAGAGCAGCGTAGCGTTGTCAGTGAATTCTGTGTGTTTGTTTTAATTATTTTTCCATTCTCTCTGCGTGCTTTCGATTGTAAAATAAAGAGACCATCGCTCTTTCTAACCCAAAATATCACTATTTATCTTATCAACAAATAAATCGATTACGGTAGACATACAGGTAATGTGTGTTTTCCGCTCACCCGTTAGGGAGCTTCAATGTGGCGTAACGTCCGACAAGCAAAGAAAATTTAAGTCTTTTTTTTTCAAGTCAGGTAGGGGCTACTTGTAAATTATTTAGTCCAATTTCTTTCCAAATGTTGCGGTAGCCACAATAGATATATTGAATCTAAACTTTGTATGAAAACAACTCTTTTGTAACTTTTATGACAAATTTTTTTAATCCGCAACTTTTTTAAGACACCGTCATCATTTGTGACTGTAATTACTAATTATACCCCTTTCTTTTCTTTTTAGATGAATCAAACGTGCAAAGTTTGTGGTGAACCCGCGGCCGGTTTTCATTTTGGAGCTTTTACATGCGAGGGCTGCAAGGTAAGCTTTTAGCTTAAAAATATACAAAATAAGTCAAGAAGACAAATAAATAGACGTATGAAAAATGAAGAAAGCGTTAGAATTATTAGACAATAATTAAGCACATTTTCTAAAAATAAATTGAGGAAATTTTATAAAGGCAATGCCTACATCAAATCTTTTAAGAAAAAGCTCTAAAGAAAAAGTTGAAACCCTGAGCTTTTTTAAGAATTGCCTCAAAACAATCATGTTATAACTAAGTGCCAATTTTCGATCTTAAAAATGTATATGAAGTCAAAATTTACCTATATAGAATCTGTAGAATCCGCGTTCGCTATTCATTTGGTGTACCCTGCACAAATGTATTTAAACTCTGGAAATTTAAGACTAATCCTTGGTTTCAAGACCAATGGTGTTATGTTAATTTACAATTCGTTTCAATTTCTTTTTAATTGCGCACAGCATATTTTTGGGCGCCAACAAAATTGAAAACGCAAGATACTTCAGGAGAACTTAAGATTTTTTAGATTTATATCAACGAGTTTTCGAGATATTTCCTCTTAAAATAATATAAGCATTGACTGAAGCTACATTTTTAATCAAATCGGTCTTAAGATAATTTTTGTTTTGAGTTGAAAAACATAGGTGTATTAAAAGCAGATTTAAGAACATTTTATATTTTAAAAGCTACCAATTTTTTTTTTTCAAATACCAAAACATTTTACTAATAAATATTTTTTTTCTCCTCACAGTCATTCTTCGGACGTTCCTACAACAATCTCTCTTCGATCAGCGAATGCAAGAATAATGGCAAATGTATTATTGACAAAAAGAATCGCACCACTTGCAAAGCATGCCGCTTACGAAAATGCTATACAGTGGGCATGTCAAAGGGTGGCTCGCGTTATGGACGGCGCTCTAATTGGTTCAAAATACATTGTTTACTGCAGGAGCAACAACAACAAGCAATTGATGCAGCAAACAAAGCAGCCGCCGCTGCTGCTGCTAGTGGAAATGCCGCCGGCGCACCCAACTCTAGTGGTTTCAATGATATGGTAGCCGCTGCAGCCAAACAACATATGCAATCTCTTAATCCACATTTAGCAGCCGCTGGTGGCTTACTTGGCTATCCAGCTTATCATATACCTGAAATGATGGCACAAGCTGCTCCTTTTATGACAGCGCGTCATCCCGGCGCGGCCGATGTTTCTGGATCGCTACCTTTCTTCAGCATGATGAATTCAATGCCGGGCATGGGTTCAGCGTCTTCCGCTTTTCAATTGCCGCCACATTTGCTATTTCCAGCCGCCGCTGCTGCTGCTGCTTACAATCCCAATGCTGCCGCTGCAGCTGCAGCAGCAGCTGATGCCGCGTATCGCACGGAAATGTATAAGCATAGACAATCTGTGGATTCTGCTGCGTCTGGTGATTCAGCGCAACGTTATTCGCCTGAAGCCAATAGCTCTACTGCCGCTGCTGCTGCTGCGGCCTGCGCAGAGCAACAATTGCGTGAACAAGAAGCGGCAGCACGCCATTCACCAGAGTTGTGCGTTTCGGGTGATGCTGAAGGTGAGGATGAATTGAATGTGCATTCAGCGTCTCCAAAACTACCAACAGTGACGCAAACGCAGCACCAACAATTGCATGAACATGAACAAGAACAACAGCAAAAGCGTCAACAATCTCTACAATCACATCATCATCAAATACACAGTCCCATTGCGATACGTGCCACACCTCATCGCACAATGTGCGCACAAAGCAGTCCAATCTCTATACCCGTACCTACCTCTGCATTAACACCAAATTCTGTTAATTCGCCAACACATCAACCCAGCACACCAACTCCTACAGTGAGCGCTACTGCAGAATCGGCGGCGCTCGCATTTGCAGCCAAAATGCAATCACTCTCACCTGTATCCGTTTGCTCCATAAACGCTGAGAGCGTAAGCACTACACACAGCACATATATGCAACGCACTCATGCACAGGATTGTCCCATGGATCTTAGCATGAAAGCTGTCAGTTCATCAACATCACGCAGTTCATCGACAGCGCACAGCAGCAGTGAAGGTAGTGCTAGTAGCAGTGGTGCAGATTGTGATATGCATTGTGATTTGAGTGAAGAAGAAGCAACGGTAACAATTGATGCGCGCCGTAAATACTTTCACTTTCAAAACAGCGAACACAGCGAGTCGGATGCCTCATCAGATGCAAGTAGTGGTACTGTGGGTGTAATTAAACGTCCGAAAATGATCGATGAAGGTTATAATTCAGCTGGTTATGCATCGTCACATGGCTCGTCGTTGTCGACGACATCAGCCACCAGCTTACATGGTATATTTGTGTGTGTATAATATGTATTGATGTGTGATCATGATGTGGTGATCGTACCAGGCGCTGGCGCTCTATACCACAAAAGGAGGTTGCTGCCGCGCGGAGTAAATACAGTAGGAGGAGTTCACTCGCTCACTAGCCATTTACTGGTATATATAATTTCGTTGTTTTGACCAACACAAAAGTGATAGAAATGCAAATGAATTCAAACATTAATAAATGTATCTCAAGCAGCACTCTCTCCAGCTTATCGATCGATTTCTTTATACTCCAACACACATGCTTGAAATGCTCGCGTTCAGCTAACGGTCATTGTCGCTTTGCCCATTAGATGTGGATTTTGTATGTATACTTATTCTCCTCTTTAGGTCTCTTAAAATTAGCTTTGATTGTTGTGCTGTAAGCTTGCGTTAGAGTGAGATGGCTATCGATTGCAATCAGTAGTTTAATATACACAAGTACGTATTTATATGCATGTGTGAAGAAAAATAGCGCCAAACAAACTCAATGCACATCAGCACCTTTTGAACGAATAAATCAATGTATGTGTTGAAGTAAGTCCAAATATTTATATGTAATTGTATTTAATCGAAATTTTGTCGTACTTAGTCGATTTTAATTTGATTCATTTAAATACAAAAGTAGAAATCTTTTAGTTAAGAACATAAATTAAATAGCGAAACGAATATAATAGCAAAAAATATAAAATAATAAAATCAGTGTAGGATGAATATATCTAGCAAATAAAGAGCTAATTTAGTACATAATGAATTAGTATTAAAAGGCCCTGTAAATATGTATGTATGCAGTTTATTCTTTCATAATAAGACATTATTTAGCTGAGTATATGTACTCTATGTAACTAAGTATTTGCCTTCGTTGAAAAAATATAATTTTATGTAAATCTTTTACCTACTTATATAATATTTTAAAAAAATTTAAAAACCAAATTTATAATATTGTTATTTAGATTTGATATTTTTTAATGTAGTCAAGCTAATATTTAAGAAAAATTAATAAAATAAATATTAAATACACCAAAAAAATCAAATCAATTGTTTTATAATTTTTGTAGAAAGATAGTAGAGGCTGAGAGAGAGAAAAGCATCAGCCACATATAAATCTTAACCAGATACCTTGAAGCTCATTCTACACTCGATAAGCAGACTATCTCAGTCGGCCAAACCTACTTTTCAGATAAAAATTTTTAGATGAACTGACTGTGGTCAGAACAATTTCAAAGACTTCATGATCGAATAATAAGCTCAGCTACCTAGGACTTCAGTAGCGTCTTCATTGAATATTTACTAAGGGGGTTATAAGGATAAGGGCTGTAATAACTTTCGTCCCATTATGAGTATTGAAACCTCATTATGAAAAGTCTGCACACTACTTCCAACCTCAGGTGGCATAAAAATAGCAAATATTTTATGAAATCAAACTGTAGTGTTTAGACAAGAATGTCTTGATCTCGGCTGGGTATTTACATACTTAGTTAATTGGCGCTACACTTTAAAATTGCTGTACTAACTGGAGCCAATTGATAACACCAAGGCAATTTAGAATATGTTCCACCTGGTTCTTCAAGCAGAGTGTGAGCCGCCCTCTTCCGCATAATATGGCCAAGCCAGCGAAGCGCTGTGTTTTAATTCGCTGCACTTGAATGATCTCAAGGTCGCTGCTAGCAGAACTGGTTCCCTAGAAAACGAGAAGTTTTGACTGCCAACAGTGGCGTGTGTGCCACGACGAAAATGACTCTTTGCTTGAAGACAGCAGATGCCTAATTTTTTTTTCTTAATCATCCATCTTTTCGACTCCTTTTTCTGCTTTGGAGTAAGCAGAACTTGCGGTGCGGGTGTTTCAGCCGATGATATCAATGTCGTCCGCATACGCCAGTAATTGCAAGCTTTTATGGAATATTTTGCAGCTTGTATCAGCTTCTCAAAAACGAACGACAGGCGCTCACCGTTTCTGAAACTGTTTTCGGTTTCGAACGCCCGGAGAGGTCCTACCTACTTCTCACTAAGCTCATGGTTTTGCTCAAGATAATTTAACAGAGCCATATAACTTTTTCGTTAAGACATATGTAGCTTCACAGGCAGCTCATAGGCAGCTCTTTTCGTTCTGTCGAATTTTGCTTAAAAATTGAAAAAGAGGTGACTTGTGGCCCGATTTGCAGGATCCCTTTCTTGTGGACTTGGCAAAGAACGCTTATGGTTTTTTTTCTTCTGTCTAATATCTCGTATTTATTCTTAATAATCGCCGAGATGTCATATTTTGTTGTTCTTTTTAACACATCTCTAGATGGTGGATAAATCTTGCACTGGAATCCTACAAAAGTGCAGCATATTCAACCCTTCTAAAAACGGTTTTGATATCGGGAAAAGGAGTTGACTGTAAACTCTTTTTATAAGTTTTTTGAAAAGTAAGGCCATGTTCTTTGATTGGATAAAGACATTTTGAACCTATTGACATCAGAATTCGACTACAGAGAAGAGGGACACCTTCCAGGAGTTGGAATATATAAGCGAACAAAGACTTCATTCCTTCGTATTCCAATAACCACGAGTAATCGCAGAATATTGATGTTAATGGTTTTGTATGAGCATTGAGCAGATATGAAGACAGTGTATAGCATAAAGCCCGAAGGCTTCGCTGGCTAGGTCAAGTTATGCGAATGCGCGAAAACACTATGGGAATGAAAGTATTTTAGGCGACATTGCAGTTTGAAAGCAGAGGAAGGGAGAGACCTTCAATGAATTGGGCGAGGCAGCTGAAGGAAAACTTGGCCTGCATTTGTGCTCTCGAATGGCGTCAGTTTTTGGAAAGCAGGGGTAGCTGAAGTGACTTGTCACGAAACGGACACAATCACTTAGGGGGTTAAGCACCAGTAAATGACGAATGATGGGTAGTTTAGTTGCCCGTACTCCATTTTAATTGATAAAAAGTGTACTTTCGTTCGTTTTCGGCGCTTAAGAATCGCACAACAGCAAATAATATGAAACAACAACAACGCGACTATTTGATATGCAGAGCTTAACGTGATCAGCAAACATCATACAAATATATTCATACCTTTACTGAAATTTTTGAGCGCGTTAGTATGGGTGGAAAAGAATAAAATCTCAAAAATTAAGTAAAAGGAAAAACGTGGTCGTGGCAGCTGCTTTTCAAGCTCCTGCGTGAACTAAAGCAAAAAGCTGCTTGCTGTCCGCTTCCCCAAACAACCACGTGCTATTTCAAATAATAAGCTTAATATTAACACATATAAAAGTCATTCATGTTATGGTGTGGAATTTTAATCGCTTCATTAAGTTGTGAAGGAGTTGTTACGCGTCACAACCAAAAAGAGTAACAGCACTACCACCACCAGCACACAAACGAACATTTTCATGGCAATCAATAGCAATAACGCTAAGGCGGACAGAAGCAACTGTAACACAAATAAAGCACAAAATAATGGACATGACATAAAATATTTATTCTTAAGTAGGCTTTGGCGCGCACTTGTTCAGCGTCAATGGCTTTGGTTATAGCTAAGGTAGCAGTTGTACAACAAATGCTCTGCAGCTTAATAACACTATTCAAGTGTATCTACTGCATGTTGTTGTAGTAATTGGTTATGGTTATATATAATTCATTTCGATTTACTTCACAATGACATGGGTGCAGACAATATTAGCACGTTTTTTGCTTAAGTCTTTTGTTCTACAATTTTCCACGGCAATTGATTTAGTTATACGACAAATTTTGTTTCAATTACTTTAGAGAATTTATAATTTGGAATTGTAGACTTAGTACAGGAGTTTCACAATTGTATTCAAAAAGGCTACAAAAAAAAAGTCTTGCTTAAAACGATCAAAATTGCTACTAAAATAAGGACTAATAATTTTCTTAAAAATTAAAATAATTTTTTCCTTCTATATGGGAATATATTTCTTGAAAATGGATAAAACTATATAAATAAATTGAATTTTGTAACTTTCACTGCAGTGGATTTCTAGTCGAGGTGCTCAACTTTAGAATCGAGTGGTTTTGTTCATTAAATATTCAAGTTGTGAGAAATATTCAATAAAGCATTTTTTTTTTTAATTGAAAAAAACTTCCTTCAAAATAATGAGAAATATATATATGTGACCCGGTCTATGAAAAGGTGGCTTATGACTCAAAAAATAAATTGCGAGAAACAGCTGTTAACACAATTTTATTAGAACAATTAAGACTGTGATATAAACTCTGAGATTTAATAATTTAGGTGTAAAGTCTTAATGTTAAAAATTTATAATTATGTATAATATGGAATTTTTTTGTCGCAGACGAAAATGCCTAATTATCGTTAAAGGTTACAATGAACTTATAAAGTGTTACATTTCTATACAGTCAATTTATTTTTCATTTTTTAATTAATTTTATTAACCAATAATAAAAGCTTATTTTTAAAAAAGTTTTTTTTTCTTTAATTTTATTTTTTACTCTTTAGTTCGTTTTATTAACAAGTAATAGAAGCTTGTTCTTAGAAAAGCTTTTTTCTTAAATTTAATTGAAATATGAATTTTTTAAAATTTTTAGTATGATAAAGTATTGTTTAAATTAGTTGTGTAATCTTTACTTAGTTATTTGTAACGTTTCCCATCCTATCCATTTCTTTTAATGCACCAACATTACAAGGTTTCTTCGAAATCAACTTTGAACAGTCAAGTTCTTCTATTCGAGTGTTAACTAACTTAAAATCATATTTTATTGTGACTTTGCCTATGCCGCGTTCAGCTTACAACTAATCATTGCAGATCTCTGCTTTGTTCCATCGCCAAAAATCTCTAAAACGAAATCAAGCGCGCAGAAAAGTATGCAACATCTAGCGATAACAGCCTAACTTCTACGTTTGTTGCATACACAAAGAAAACGAAGTTACCTGCGTTCTTTAGGACTTAGGCTTTTATTCCCTTGTGAATACTAATCTTTACCGATAACTCTGTTATCGATTAACTTATCGAATTCTCGCAAAGTAATATTGCATTGTCATCGGAGTTTTACATGTGTGCAAAATCTCAGCTCAATCAGACACCGGGAAGTGTATCAAATTTAACTTGCAAGATTTGATTACAGACAACAGCCAAGTGAGAGTAAATAAAAGCTTATAACAAAGTCGCTTTTTTGTTCCTATGTTCCTTTGAATGCTTAAACATTAAAATCTACGTAACGGATTTTGATGCATTTTTTTAGTAGATAGAGTGATTGAAGCGGAAGTTTTATATTTTTTTAATAACATCCATTACATAGTGGAGAAATACTGTTATTTTTGAAGTTTCTAATGCGATGTATATGTATATAAAAGAAAGTGTGGTTAGTAACATTATTTATGACTCAAGAACGGATGAACCGATTAGGTTGAAAATTGGTGGAGAGGTAGACTAGTACCATGAGGCGGACATAGGATACTTTTTACCCCATTCTGGTTAGGGTTTTGAGATCAAAAGGTGGACCTGGGTAATCCTGGGATGTGTTTGTACAGTATGGATACCAAATAGAAGCTGTTTATGAGTATTATGATACGAGGTATTTTTCGTACCCCTGGGTGACTAGGGTCTTGAGATATAGGCCAAAACGTGGATCAGGGCAACACTTGGATATGTTTTTGCATTATGGGTATCAAATTGAAGCTGTTCATGAGTGCTTTAGTACAGGGTAGTTTTTATACCCATTGGTGACTAGGGTCTCGACATATAGGCCAAAACGCGGACCAGGGTAACAATAGGATGTGTTTTTACATTATGGGTATCAAATAGAAGCTGTTGCTGAGAGCTCTAAAGTAATTGTTCAGTTCATTGTGATATTCCATTTAGCCGCACCAACCTGGCAAAACTGATAAATATGCATGTGAAGCCGAAATAAAGACGTTAATTAATAAAACGCATATACCTATTTACATATGTACGTCCTCTTTGATTTGCTCTAAATTTGGTATATAAATTCGCCTATATTAATATTTACGAACCTTTTTTGCGGGAAGTAGACCAGAGACGGACTGGGACTGGGATTAGGACTAGGACTGGGACCGAGGTTCGGAGCGGGACTGGGACTCGGAACGGGACTGGAAAAAAATACATACCACCCTCTGGGACTGGCAATAAGAGATGAGGAAGAAGGAGAAGAACTTGAGAGAAGAGAAAATAGGGAAGGAGACTGAGAAAGAGATAGAGTGAGACGAAGATAGACATAGATGAAACGAAAAAGACGGAGGGAGGAGTGAATAAAAGGATTAAGAAAAAACTAAGAGGGTGGAGGGCAGAGTTAGACGGAAAAGCTTATTAAAATGTAGGGAGATAGACCAAATTTAAGCAGAACAACGCCTGACGGGTCTGCTAGTAAAAAATAAAATTATCTCAAAAACTAAGGCCACAGCTTATTTCTTATCTGCCTTTGCCGTTTAGCCGTTTCCAAAATTTACGACAAATTTTCAATGACATTTAAGGCGAGAGATTGTGGAAGTGGATTCATGACGTGTGGACAGTTCTATATAACCCATGCATGCACAATCCCAGTTAAGGGTCTTTGTCGTAGTTATTGCGAAATTGATAACGTTCACCTAAGTTAGGGGAACTTTGCAACAAATTTTCTTTTTGTAAGATTAAATACACATTTTTGCTCACTGCGCCATTAAAGAAAATTATCTTGCCAACTTTAGAGGCACTCAAGTAGGCTCAAAACTATCAAACTTCCATTGCCATCAAATGTTTATTTTATCGGAAATTGCTTTTTGAGCTCTGTATTTATTTTACACCACACTTTGATCATGCCATATAAGCCAAATATATACAATTTTGATTCAAAGATTCAGAGATGATACGTGCCAAGAAATCTGAGCATCCCAACATACATCTGATTGAGGCGCCACCTCCCAGGGGCTTAAAAATCATACCCGAAAGCATTATGAGAAGAAAAAACCGAGAACACAGTTTTCTGTAGAAACAAAAAACACATACAGGTTCTAAGTGTGATCCAGAAAAATACATCGGACCTATTTGACAGGAATTTCCCAGCGAACACCTTTTTAAAGATAAATACCCCGCACTCGCAGAAGAGAAAAGGATTCTCCCTAGAGATATCCCTCACTAGGGTAGGCACTTTGTCGTCGGTGTGAGGGCTTAGCCGAACTCCATAGCGCCCGACTATGAGGTGGAGCTGTTTAGGACTGACATCTACGCCGTTTCACCTCATAGGAGGGCGGCAGGATGTCGGTTCCCAAGAACTGCCAACCCCCTATCCAGGGTGTTATGTGAACCATACTTATTGGACGATTTGCAGCCATGAGATAAATTCGGCTGTACTCGAACGGAGCCTTCCCGATACCGGGCCACCTCGGGAAGTATTTATGGCCTTACCACAGCAAGGGGTGCTGCTGTGGCGGACGGTTCTTTCCCCGTATATAATACTGGACCGCTGAGCCCGCCTTGTCGGGCAGGTGGTCGTATGACCAAGATGAAAGACTCATTACCTGATTGTAATAAGGACAATGATAAGAGGAGGACTAAGTCGCAAGCCAAGGACGACAAATACGCATTAGGCGATGCGTCGAACTCGGGGAGCGAGAGTAGTGCTGGTTCAATGAACTCCGTGCTGGAGAAGCACACAAATAAAAACGGAGTAGAAGAATGGAGAAGGGTACGGAGCAGAGGAAGTTAAAGAGTTCTCTCGCAGTACCGTGCAGCACTATGAATTGTACAACGCTTGGGAGCAGTAGTCGACGCAACAGAAGTGGAGATCGAGCTTCAAATGGGCCCATGAGGCGGTAGAAGTAGGTCGAAGGCAGTTCAAAAGGTGTGCTGCGAGAAACCCTCGGTTATGCAACCAGTACGAGGAGTAAGAAGCGTTGAATGGCGGAATGAAGAGGCAACGTTCGGCGGAAGGTGACAAGACTGCTTCCAAGATGCAGAAAGGACCTAGTCCTAGAACCGTGTGGCAGGGCAGTCGCATAGACAAGGTAAGTAGGCCCAAAGCTGTAAGAGATAAAATAAAGGGAGATAACGCTAAGACTCCGGCTTTCTCGGAGGTGCTAAAGGGAGTTAACGCTGAGACTCCGGCTTTCTCGGAGGTGCTAAAGGGAGATAAAATTAAGACTCCGGCTTTACCAGAGAAGATGAGTGATGTGGGAAAGCAGTCACTGACTGTGGCGCTGGTTGATCGTAGCAGTCTTTTCGGACAAACGACTACTGAAGGGTGGAGATCTGTGGAAAGGTAGCTTATTAGCTTAATGCCTAAGATGATGCGGGAACAACCACGCAAGCCCCTTCCAACCTTTGATTCGGGGGGATGGTATAATGGTGTGAAGATGATAGCGTGCGACAACATCGCGAGCTTGCGGTGGCTAGAGGAAGTGATTCCAAACCTCCAAAGGCAAGGCACGAACGCGCTGTTTGAGGTGGTGGATAAAGCGCAAATCCCCACGGTACCAAAAGTTAAGGTATGGATACCATGCGTGATGAAGTCGGAGGATACACTGCGACTGCTGCAGAATCAGAATCCGAACATACCTACACAGGATTGGAAGGTACTTACTGTATCTCGGCTTATGGAGGAAGGTCAGTTCTAATCTTAAAAATAAACAAGCAGGCGGAGGATATATTTTGCACGCAGCGTGGAAAAATGTCCTCTGGTATAGGCACAATTTTTATTTATTTTTATTTTAATTTTATTTTATTTTATTTAAGGTGTTAGAAGAGGACCAACAGCCAGATGGTGCTGTGAGTCGCACAGAGGAACACCCGGCACAACAGTTCAAGAGGCTGAAGGGGGGCTTCGAACACTCTAAACCAAAAGGGCAATGGGAGGATGATGACGTCACGATGAAGGTGCTGGAGGGAGACAAACAGCTCAAAAGTGGTGCGAGTCCTACAGATAAACCTCCAACACAGTAAAGTGGCGTCGAGCGAACACCTGCTAACCCTTGAGGAGGGTTCGTTTGACGTGGCGCTGATCCAGGAGCCGTGTATCTCATCGGGAGGAAAGGTTTCTGGACTTAGCGCGCGCGGATTTGGCGTTTAATATGCGCAAACCGCAGGACGGGTGCGAGCTGTAGTAATAGCAAGCAAACAGCTACATTCATATATGCTGCCTAATTACACTACTGAGGACTTCGCAGTGGTGGCCGTTGAGCAAAGGAATAAGCAGGCACTTATCCTGGCATTCTGCTACATGGGCCATGCTGCGGTTGGTCATAGGCGCGGATGCAAATGCGCACCACAATGCGTGGGGAGGAACAGATACGAACGAAAGAGGCGAATCTCTATTTTGTTACATCCTGCAAACCAATTCGCAGATAGCCAACAAGGGAAATGTCTCTACATACATTGGTCCAACATCCAGGATTGTTTTGGATATTATCCTAACGTGATATATCAGGGTATGATTTGATGGTTCTTGATAGACCATCCATCTCCGATCATGCGTATATGAGCTTCAGCATCCCTCTAAATAGGGTAGAGAAGGGAGGAACCTTTAGAAACCCTAGGTCAACAAACTGGACTAAATTCCAGAAACAGGTAGACACGAAACTGAGACAACCCAAAGATGTTGCTAATGTGGAAGAACTGGAGGAATCTAATGAATTCCTAACAAGGACGCTTATGACTGCGTACAACAAAGCTTGCCTTCTAAGAAGATTCAGAGGAAAAGCAAAGCCGTCATGGTGGAGCAATGAGCTGAGTCTTCTAAGAAGACAGGTAAAAGAAATGTTTAAGCTCGCAAAGACCGCGGAAAGCAAAGCGTGTCGGGACGAGTACAGGGATTTACTGAGGTTATACAAGCGTGAAATTTCCAGGGCGAAGAGAATCTCATGGAAAATTTCTGTACGGAGATAGAGTGCTCCAGAGAAACGACACGGTTGATAAAAGTTCTAGCAAGAGGAAATATAGTCCAGGGACTAATAAAGAAAGAGAACGGGGAATGGTTACGTAATACTGGGAATCCCTTGTTCTCGATACACATTTCCCATCGGGAGATGGTTTAAAAGAGCCAACATATAGCACTCACACTTCGATCACAGAGCGGGTAGTGCCGGGCTTGGTGACCGATATCAAGATCAAGTGGCCAGTGAAGACGTTTTCTAAGTTTCAATCGCCGGGTTCAGATGGTATATTCGCGGCCATGCTACAAGTTTCAGGTAGAGCGGTCGTGGAATTGCTTAAAATAATATTCGATGGGTGCATAAGACTGAATCTTGTACCGCACTCTTGGAGAATTGCTCGTGTAGCTTTCCTACTGAAGGCGGGGAAAATCGGTCACTTGTATCCCAAAGATTATAGACCCATTAGCTTAATATCATTTTTGCTTAAAACCTTTGAGAGGCTGATAGATGTGTACATAAAGTCCAACTTGGATGAAAAGCTGCTCTCCACAACAAAACATGCGTACACCAAATGCAAGTCTGTAGACTCTGCATTGCATAGGGTGATAATAAGCTTAGAGAAAGCCTTGGAATATAATGAATATGCACTAGGAATCTTCTAAGATATTGCCAGGACTTTCAATTATGTCTCTAACTGGGCGATTATGGATGGTCTTAATTCCATTAAAGTGCGTACAACAAAGCTTGCCTTCTAAGAAGATTCAGAGGAAAAGCAAAGCCGTCATGGTGGAGCAATGAGCTGAGTCTTCTAAGAAGACAGGTAAAAGAAATGTTTAAGCTCGCAAAGACCGCGGAAAGCAAAGCGTGTCGGGACGAGTACAGGGATTTACTGAGGTTATACAAGCGTGAAATTTCCAGGGCGAAGAGAATCTCATGGAAAATTTCTGTACGGAGATAGAGTGCTCCAGAGAAACGACACGGTTGATAAAAGTTCTAGCAAGAGGAAATATAGTCCAGGGACTAATAAAGAAAGAGAACGGGGAATGGTTACGTAATACTGGGAATCCCTTGTTCTCGATACACATTTCCCATCGGGAGATGGTTTAAAAGAGCCAACATATAGCACTCACACTTCGATCACAGAGCGGGTAGTGCCGGGCTTGGTGACCGATATCAACCGATTAACCAGATGGATAGGCTGCATGTTAAATTGCAGGAAGATTACATCGCAATGGGGATTGTACGAGGCCACGAAATCAAAGGACAGGGGAACGCCGCAGGGAGGGGTGCTATCACCTCTGCTGTGGACGCTGGTCATCAACCAACTGCTAAGGCGATTCGATGAGGGAACCCTAAAATTTACGGCTTACGCAGATGATGCTGAAATTGTCATAAGTGGAATGTGCCTTCCAACGATTAGTTCTTTGATGGATCGGGCGCTTCGGGATATTAATACCTGGGCATCTAATGTCGGGTTGAAAGTCAATGCGGAGAAGTCGGATATGGTCTTGTCTACAAAGAGGTACAAGTTCCCAAATTGGACAAGGCCTAAGTTAGGAGGGGTAACCTTACAGGAGAAACTTTGCACAAAATATCTAGGAATCATCCTAGACAGTAAGCTCTCATGGAAGCTCAACGTGGAGTGACCCTCTCCACTCAACGGCACTATATGCATGTAAAAGAATGCTGGAGTGTACGTGGGGCTTATCGCCCTCTCTTTCTCATTGGGTTTTACAGCGATTGTAAGTTTTTGTTTGGCGAAGGTGCACATGATCGACCAAGCGGGAAAGGCGTGGGTTTAAGCGCGGGGCTGTCAAGTGTCGAAAATTATGTGTAGGTTTTACAACCTTAGACTAACAAAGTTGATTCTATCATTAAAAAGAGAGGACTGTGGACTCATTACGGGTATTCTGACTGGACACTGCCTTCTGGCGTCACATGCCTTTAAATTAGGCTTGGTCAGTGATAGCAGATGTAGGAAGTTCGGGTTGGAGGAGGACCCGATCGAGCACGTTCTGTGCTCGTGCCCTGTACTTGCCAGGCTAAGACTCCAGCTATTAGGAATGATACAGCTGTCAGATCTAGAAGCAGCAAGTGGTTAAATCCTAGGAAGCTTTTAGTATTTGCCAAGAGGACGGAGTTATTTTATAATATAGGTCCTGGTTTTTGATAGGGTTTTTTAGTTTGGTCGTTAAAACAAACTTCTGGTAACATTATGGACTCAATCAGTCTATGTGAGGTTCTCAAGGACCGGCCAGTTCAACCTAACCTAACCGCCCTAGGGAGTGGCGCATCAATATAGCTCAACTTCGATTTTAATACTGTAACAAGTTAAACTCTTACCTTTCGAGAATCCACAACGGTATACATAATGTATTTCCTGCGTGAAATGTGTTCCCACATGACACCAACCATCTTTTTGATTGCAATCTTTAACCAATGCCTCAAATACACCTCTTACTCTGGTCCAACCTTGTTGAAACTGCAAGTTTGCTTGGACTTCCGTTAGATGGTATTGATGACAATTTGTGGGTGGTCGCACCTTTTGGATCGGGCGAAGCACTGTTGAAACAACAACAACAAATAAGCAGTCTCGTTCAACTACATGTTCGACCGTCCGCACAGTGGTGCGCTCATCTGCAAAACTCCCATTTATTATCTATTTTTTCATAAATACCCACCAATATATTTAAATTTATAGATTTTTCACACAGAAAGCTAAAAATATGTAATATTTTTGATATAAAAACAGAATGCAGTTAATATGCAGATTATTTTATATTATACATTATTCATAGAATACATTTACCTGTTTGTGTGCTCTTAAAAGCCCGCAAGATGCAAATTAGTCAGACCTCAACCTCATGTAAATGTCGTGTTAATGAGGTGTCAAACAAAACGTCAACGTGTGCGCTCATTCACACAAGCAGCGCGACCTAAGCACATATTCACACATAAGCTTTTAAGTTGAAAACGTAGGCATTGTTATTGTTGTAAGCCACCACACGCTGCCAACTGACATTGCAACAATTTTCACTCAAGTCAACACCAACAACGTATCTCGAACTGGCAGGGAAGTATCTACACATTAGTATTTAACAAAATCAACAAAAAAGCAAACAGCGCAACAACAAAAGCAACGATCAGAACAATAGCAACATGTCTGCATACCCTTGAGCTGCAGTACAAGCCACGTGCTTACAGGTGTGCGTGTGTTGCTGTGTTTACCCTATTGTACGGCTTTTTCTTTACTCTTGACTGATTTCAGTACTACGATTACGTGGCGCATGCGCTAACTAGCAAGTAATTAACTCATATGAATATTTACAAAGTTTATTCTGAAAATCAGCGGGAGAATCTCAGAAATATGCAAAAAGGATAACGTTACTTGATGACGTATTATTATTATTATTATTATTATTATTATTAGCTACAGTTGTATTTAGATCTCCTCTGCTTGACCTTTCAGCCTAATTATGTATCTGGAGGATTTCATCCATTTCACCAGGGACTTAAAAGTTACGCCACCTGAAGCGTAACTGCCTTGCCACAGCGACGCACAAGCAGCAGCATGTGGACTGGCGTTTCATTGCCCAGCTCACAAATGTGGCAGATTTGTGTTTGACACTTACTTAAGTCCCATATAGTACTCAGTGAGAGTAGGTCCTCTTTGCTTAGATTTATGAGTTTGGTGAATAATCTCATTGCTGGGTATATAAAAAATTTGGCTTGCCTATGCCCTGGGCATTCAATCCAGTGGTCTGAATTGATCTCTTTCCAATTTGCTTATCGTTTCTCTTTTGTTTCGCTTTTTGAATCCACAGAAAAGTTCTGGGCCACAGAAAGCTGCTAAAGCTCGGTAGTCTGTATGTAAGGAAAAATAATCATATGTTATAATGTAGTTTATGTGCGTGGAGATTTAGTTTTATTTAACAGGCGCGGGCAGTTGGCAACGCGCATGTCAAATACAACTGCGGCCCACGTCACGGAATTGAAAATAGAATACAGACAATATATAATTTTTGCACTAGTCACGTCGGACGTGTTTTCTCCTTCAATTGTTAAAATAAAAGAGATTTTTTACAAACGATTTGACCAAGTTGGTATTTTTATCCTACATCGTAGTGTGGCGCAGACGACCGCCACGTAAATCGCTATTTTCAACGGCTTTTGATAGAATCGCTAGGATATGGAGGCCGCACCCTCCTAAGAACCAGCTATATTCAGCAGGTAACCAAAAAGATTGCGAGGTTATGTCCAATATCATCTTCATGTCACTGAAACTAGGGAACAAAACCTTGTTTTTAGCTCCCAGATCATTCGGGATGCCAACGCGTTCAACCACTAAATCGACGTAATTGTGTAGGACTGCAAGGCATGCAAGGCCGGCTGGCTGTCTGTCGTAATAATGATTCTCCTCAAGGACAGGCCTCTTCATAGGCTTTCTCTACCGCAAACTTCCATTGCATGGTTATTGGCCTAGAAAAAGGTGGGGTAGCATCACATCGGTATCAATTTTTTAAAGCTCGGCCCATAGATATCAGCACTTGATTTTATGCCATTAAAATCTGATCCGTCCGTGAACCATATCTAGGGATAAGTATATAGATTTCCTGTTTTTTAAAGAGTTCTGGCCACAACGGACACCTCAAAGTTACGTGAAATTCTGAGCGCAGGAGCCATTGAAGCACGTATTTGCATTACGGGATTTCGTATGAATTTTCTTATAACTGTCATATGCCCTTGTTTCCGATTTTTAGCTCAGAAATATTTTGATGTCTTAGCGCACCAGTTATTGCATCTTTATCTATTATAATATGGAAGGAAGGCAGGGGACGGTCTCATCGCACCCGTTATGCCAATGCAAACTTATCGATGCTGGTTGTTTAAATAATAAATACAGTTTGCTGAATTTTGCTATTGCTGTTCTTTGTGTTATCGTCGGCTAGAAAACTGTGGAAGCTAAGGTGACTATTGACTTCACAACTGTATAAAATGACCAGTATACCATATTGGCAGATAGCCCCCAATGCAAAGAAAGCTCTTGTTGCTCTTGTTAATGTAGCATCTATAATCTTGATTCTTGGTGAGCATTATACGTGAGGATTCCGTAACCCCTCAGTATTTTTACGGTACCCCGTAAAGGCATGAGCAAATCGAGATAGATATAGACTTTTATATATCAAAATGATCTGGGCGAAAAAAGAAATTCATTTAACCATATCCGTCCGTCTATACGTAATCACGATAACTTGTGTAAATTTTGAGGTATCTTAATGAAATTTGGTATGTAAGTTCCTGGGCACACATCACAGATCGCTATTTAAAAATAACGAAATCGGACTATAACCACGCCCACTTTTTTGATAATAAATTTCGAAAAACCAAAAAAGTGCGATAATTCATTACCACGATGGATAAAGCGATGAAATTTGGTAGGTGGGTTGACCTTATGACACAGGATAAAAAATTAGTAGTATTTTGGACAATGAGCGTGACACCGCTCACATTTAAAAGAATGTAATTTAAAAGTTTTGCAAGCTGAAATTTGGCAGCTGGATATGTAATATTCGGTTACAACCGAACTTAACCTTCTTACTTGTTATTATTGAAAATCGCTGAACTCGTACCAAAATTGAAAAGACTAAAAAAAAATTAACATGTCGAAGTATTTAACTGCAGATTGACTGGTCAATAAAAATCCCACAAAAATTGTTACCAGAATTAGCTTTAAGGCCAAACGGAAAAGGCATAATTAGATACCAGCAGTAATGCTGTTGAATAACTCCATCTTCTTGGCAAACACTACAAGTTTTCTCGGACCCGGTTGAATTCATGCCTCGAGACCGGGCAATTCTGTCGCACTAGTACCTAGAGTTAGGACCTCGTGGGCAGCGCAGTAAATGAACACAGATCGTACTCACCAGCATATTCCTGTAGCTCACACTTCCAACATTTGCTCTTACGGACGGGACCTAACCTATAAGCATAATTAATGGGTCAAATGGAACTCGTCTATCCCTTTGATTTCTCCTTAATAGATTGCGACGTTTAATGTCGATTCATCGTGTGCTGTACCCTTCTTTGCCAACTCGTCAGTGTTTGTGTTACCTGCTATCTTTTTATGACCAGGAGCCCAGCATATACATATGTATGCTTCAGCCTTAGCGTAGTCTCTCCAACCTTTTAATGCATTCCGGAATACTAATTGTTGAAGTACTGTGTGATATTATTGCCTTGATTATCACCTGACCATGAAAGTAAATATTGCCGCGAATGCAGCTTAAGCACGATTTTTTCAAAATTTCTGCTGCTTTCCTTCAAGTTCCACCTGAAAGACACTGCAGTGATCTGGCAGCATGTAGGATCTAATTATTTTTGTAGCGCATATTAAACAGCCGACCCGTGTAAGTTTAAAGTTAAAGTAACAGACAGTCTCGCCAGTTTATAGGAAATACTTAAAGGAGCATGACGCAAATTGGAACAGAAGCTCGGCCCAAAATCTCTTCGGAGGTTATGGCGCTTTATATTTATTTTTTAACAGACCATAATTTTGTATTTGCAGTTTGCAATACTAACGTTTTTATATGCATTACGAGCGGATCTTGCAGACCGCCCAGTTTAACCTAACCTAACTCTTTCTTTTGTTTATGTTAACCAAGCAAATTTGATTAAAACAAGTAAGGAAGTCTAAGGTCGGATGAAACCGAACACTACATACCCAGCTGTACACTTGAAATGCTTTTGTTGTTTGTTTTGTGTGCTTAATAGTATTAAAAGGCTGCGCAATAATACATATACATGTGGTTGAATTTTGAACTAATTTTCGTTTAAAAGAAGCAAAAAGGATACAGAGGCTAACACAAATGACCTTGAGCGGGTAATAATGCAGTTTTCCTTCAGATATGGGGATTTCCATATTGTTTATTTTAAAATAAAGATATAACAGAACAATAAAAATACGATTGGTACAAAACTATTTTTCGCTAAGATTTAACTTATTATTTTTGCCTACGGCCCCTTTTAAAGCCATTTATATAAAAGTGGGCGTGGTCCTTAACCAATCTTATCCATTTTTACTAGAAATATTTCCTGATATAAGGAAAATATGTGTACCTAATTTTGTTACGATCCGTTAATTTTTCTTCGAGTTATGGCTCCCGAAACATTGAAAATTGCTTAGTCATAAAAGGGGCGGTGTCACACATATTTTTGAAAATTTGAAATCTTTCCTTTTTATTGTTGTAAATCCACTTAGGAAATGAAATACCATTGATATAAAGCTCTATTTTGCAAAGATAAAGCTTATTTTATTCGTCCACGACCCTTTTAAAAATATTTTATATAAAGGCGG
Organism: Eurosta solidaginis; assembly: GCF_040869045.1. Lineage (NCBI taxonomy): Eukaryota > Metazoa > Arthropoda > Insecta > Diptera > Tephritidae > Eurosta > Eurosta solidaginis. Next base: position 54,441,569 of record NC_090323.1, read on the forward strand.
GCGTGGTCCTTAACCAATTTCGTAAAGTTTTCTTCAAAGCATTCCTTATAGTAAAGGCAAACTCTCTGCCGAGTTTTGTTACGATATGTTTAACGATTTTTGATTTATGATTAATAATATTTGTAAAATTGATTTTGTCACAAGTGGGCGGTGCCATTTTTTTCAAATTTTTATCAAGAGTCTCAACATCAGTACACATATCAAATTTCAACATTCTAGGTGTACTAATTACTAAATAATCAGGTTTTTTATGTTTTCCAAAATGTTATATATATAAAAGGTGGGCGTGGTTATCATCCGACTTCGCTTATTTTGAACACCAATCTATTCTGGGTCCAGATAAGCTCGTGTACCAAATTTGGTGAAGATATCTCAATATTTTCTCAAGTTATCGTGTTAACGGACAGACGGACGGACATGGCTCAATCAAATTTTTTTTCGATACTGATGATTTTGATATATGGAAGTCTATATCAATCTCAATTCCTTCATACCTGTACAATCAACCGTTATCAAATCAAAGTTATAATACCCTGTGTAAAAGTACAGCGGTTATAATAAAAGAAAACGAGGATGCTGAATTCCACTTATGGTATCGGATAAGGTGATCTTTGTGAACTCTTTTTCTGGAAAATACCACGGTTGCTCTTCTTTTTCTGAATTTGTTTTATCTGAAAGTAGCATTTTTTAACGCAATAAACTTAAAAGTTGGCATAGAGAGTGGATGGTCATTCCAAGGACTTGAAAAAAAAGCAAGAGACAGCATATCAACGCTTTATTAAAGAAAATATAGTGGGGTGAAATGGCTGTTGTATTTCAGAGCTAATGGCGTTGCATTTCATTGAGTATTGATTTTGCACGCATTTTCTTTTGAATACATTTTTGTTGTGAATTGAAAGCATTGATGAAAACAATTCAGTTTTTATTTTTGTATAAATTCAATTAACTTAAATATCACATTTTGCCACCACCTTAAGAGTTTTTTCTGATTGATCTTTTCAGTATTATTGACATATTTCATCACTTATCAATGCCAAAATTTTACATGTTTTCTGCTCACAGTTCAGAGGTCAGTACTCTCACTGTCATTTAATAGGTTTTTTTACATTTTTTAAACCCTTACTGAACACTGAAAACTCAGCAAATTAGTCTTACATTCTTACTTGTTTCCTTCCTTGCAAATAGTTTTAAAAGCATGTGATTGATCACATCACTTGTGATTATCTGATGTATATATGCTATGCTATTAAACTTAATTTTGTAGTTTGGCACTGTCATTGCTCTCTAAACTAATCCCTTACTTCTTTAAATTTAACCTGAATGCATGAGTGGTAATGATTGTTAATCATGCGGATTCAAGGGGTTGATAAGCGCAATACAAAGCTTTATAGCTTCAAAGCTTCCGCAACTCAATTGTGAACCTCACCAACGCGAGGGGAATCCTGTTACAAATATGAATGCATCATACATATATTTAGCAGGCGAGGCTCTGGTGACCCCAAGTTCCTCATTGAACCGGGATGGCCTAGATTGTTTAATTTGGTCACATTAATCGTTCACGAGATGCTCGGGCTAGTACCTTAATAGAGCTTTGTTCCCGGAACGTGCAGGATCTATATCCGGCAAAGGACCATAAACATCGACACTCGCCAAAACCTTCGGAGATTGTTTTTATCGTTAATACAAAAACAAACAAATTGTTAAACGTATACGTGTTTTTGATGAGCAAACAGATTTCTTCGTCCTATTTTAGTATCTGTAATACAAGCGCATATATTTGCAAGCGTAAGCGTAGTATTTGCTAGTGGTATGCTACATGCAAAAAATTTGCTAAGTCTTATACGATTCCGCTAAAAAGGAGCATGCGACTTAATTCAGCTTTGTTTTCTTTATATTGATTGGAGTGATCCCTTTCATTGAGCATATGCTATGCATAGACCAATTTTACCTGTTTATGCTAAATCGGGTAATGCCTGACTGGTCTTATTTTTGCCCTACTTGTACTGTCAGGCAAATCATTTTTCTGTACTTCTTAATGCCATCACGGGAACAGTCCAGAAATCATCTTTGTATCCCTTCGATTATTGTGGGACAGTTCATCTCCGTACCCCTACAGGTACTGTCTTTCCCTACGGGTACAGTAGTAGTTCTTCGCCATAAGGCATGGTCGGACAAGTTTTATATCTACCCATGTGGCAATTTTACGGAATAAAAAATTTTTTTGAACTCTTATTGGTAGTGCAGAAATATAAAATATAAACAAATTCTTTAATAATAGAATATCGTGAATTAAAAATTTTGGCTCGGTATGGGGCCCAGCAATTTTATTTAATAATTTATTTTAATTGCATGAAATTTTCATTATATTTTACCCGTTTTGTTTGCGTTTTTTTATATTTTTAAAATCGGTTACAAAAATTTTAGATTGATTTAGTCGAACTGTCCTACGGGTACAGGATTCAACAACGCCCCATTTTACACAAAAAAAGATCAAACGCAAACCCCTAAATTTCGGGGTTAGCTGCACATTTTCTTGCAGTGTAGACTGTAAGTGTAGGCATTGTTCGTAGGGTTGGTATGCTGTATGGGTGAATACACAATGTAAGAGTGATCAACCCATGAAATTTATGAAAGGTAGAAAAGGAAGTGAAATGACCGAAGAAAATAAGAAAATGGCCAGAACAGAAAATAGTAAAAGACGGCGTTTATTTCGGAACTAGCATCAACTTGCAACAACATCAGCTCTGAAATCCAGCGAAGAAACACTCTTGCCAATAAATGCTACTATGGACTAGGCAGGCAATTGAAAAGTAAAGCCGTCTCTCGGCAAACGAAAATCATATTCTACAAGTCACTTATGGTACCCATCCTGCTATATGGTGCAGAAGTATGGACCATGACAACATCAGATGAAGCGGCTCAGGGAATGTTCTCTAGAAAAATTCTTCGAAAGATTTATGGACCTCTACGTACGAGCTCTACGCAGACATCAACATAGTCCAGCGAATTAAAATGCAGCGGCTGCGCTAGCTAGGCCATGTTATGCGAATGAAAGATATGGCTCCGGCCAAGAAAGTGTTTCCGTCGGAACCCGCCCATGGAAGCAGTGGGAGAGGGCAGCTCCCACACAGCTGGAAGGACCAGGTGGAAAACCATTTAAACTCCCTTGGTGTGACCAATTGACATCGGTTGGCAGAGAGAAGAAGCGACTGGCGCGCCTTGTTGGACGGACATGACCGTTTAAATGGTTAAGCGCCAATTAAGTAAGTAAGTAAGTAAGGAGTAAGAAAATAAGCAGTATAAAAACAATGTCGCTAGTAATGTGGATGATAAAGACAATGCTATTATCATAGTTGAAAAGATAAGACAATGCAAGAAAGGGCCAGTAAAGGAAACAAAGGAAAACAAGTAAGGAAGTCTCAGTTCGGGTGTAACTGAATATTACATACTCAGCTGAGAGCTTTGGAGACATAATAAGGGAAAATCGCAATGTAGGAAAATTAACCTAGGGTAAACCTGGAATGTGTTTATGTGACATGTGTATGAAATGGAAGGTATTAAAGAGTATTTTAAAATGGAGTGGGCCATAGTTCTATAGGTGGACGCCATTTCGGGATATCGCCATAAAGGTGTACCAGAGGTGACTCTAGAATGTGTTTGTACGTTACGGATATCAAATGAAAGGTGTTAATGAGTATTTTAAAAGGGAGTGGGCCTTAGTTCTATAGGTGGACGCCTTTTCGAGATATCGCCATAAAGGTGCATCAGGGGTGACTCTAGAATGTGTTTGTACGTTATGGATATCAAATGAAAGGTTTTAATGAGTATTTTAAAAGGGAGTGGGCCTTAGTTCTATAGGTGGACGCCTTTTCGAGATATCGCCATAAAGGTGGGCCAGGGGTGACTCTTCAATGCTCGTGTATGACATGGGTATCAAACGAAAGGAGCTAATGATTACTTAAAACTTAGTGGGCCTTAGTTCTACAGATGGACGCATTTTCGAGATGTCGCAAAAAGGGTGGACCAGGGGTGACTCTAGAATGAGTTTTTACGATATGGGTATCAAATTAAAGGTATTAATGAGGGTTTTAAAAGGGATTAGCCCTTAATGTGTATATGTGAAAGCTATTATGAGATATTGACCAAAATGTGGACCAGGGTGACCCAGAACATCATCTGTCGGGTACCGCTCTTTTTTTTATATATGTCATACCACGAACAGTAGTCCTGCCAAGATTCCAAGGGCTTTTGATTTCGACCTCCAGAACTTTTTAATTTTCTTCTGCTTAATATGGTAGGTGTCACACCCATTTTACAAAGATTTTTCTAAAGTTATATTTTGCGTCAATAAACCAATCCAATCGCCATTTTTCATCTCTTTTTTCATATTTGGTACAGAATTATGGCATTTTTTCATTTTTCGTAATTTTCGATATCGAAAAAGTGGGCGTGGTCATAGTCGGATGTCGGCTATTTTTTATACCAAGATAAAGTGAGTTCAGATAAGTACATGAACTAAGTTTAGTAAAGATATATCGATTGTTGCTCAAGTTTTCGTGTTATCGGCCGAGCGGAAGGACAGGCGGTTGACTGTGTATAAAAACTGGGCGTGGCTTCAACCGATTTTGCCCATTTTCACAGAAAACCGTCATAGAGTCTATGCACCTACCTTCACAAGGATTGGTATATTTTTGGTCGACTTAGTGCCTTTAATGTATTCTAGAAGAATTAAATGAAAAAGGGCGGATCCACGCCCATTTTGAAATTTTCTTTTTTTTTGTATTTTGTTGCACCATATTATTACTGGAGTTGTATATTGGCATAATTTACTTATATACTGTAAAAATATTAAATTTTTTGTTAAAATTTGACCTTAAAAACATTTTTTTTTAAAGTTGGCGTGTTCGTCACCCGATTTAGCACACATACAGTAACAGGAGGAATGTGCCTGCCAAATTACATCATGATATCTTGAACGTCTGCGAAATTACAGCTTGCAAAACTTTTAAATTACTTTTTTTTTAAGTGGGCGGTGTCACGCCCATTGTCCAAACTTTTACTAATTTTCTATTTTCTATCATAAGGTCAAATAACCTACCAAATTTCATCGCTATATCCGATTTCGGTAATGAATTATCGCACTTTTTCGGTTTTTCGAAATTTTCGATAACGAAAAAGTGGGCGGTTGTAGTCCGATTCCGATTTCGTTCATTTTAAATAGCGATCTGAGATGAGCGCCCAGGAACCTACACACCAAATTTCATCAAGATACCTCAAAATTTACTCAAGCTATAGTGTTTACGGATGAACGGACGGACGGACATGGCTAAATGAATTTCTTTTTTCGCACAGATCATTTTGATATATAGAAGTCTATATCTATCTCGATTAGTTTATGCCGTTACGGATTACCGTTATGCGAAAAAAGTTAATATACTCTGTGAACTCTGCTCAGCTGAGTATAAAAAAGGAGCAAAAGGGAAGAAAAAGGAAAACATTTAACGAGGGGAGACAATTACTGAGAAACGAAAACCGAGCCGGACCCGACGCAAACGCCAACTTTTAGTTTTTAAAATGGAAAATGAAGACCGCGGGCTTTATTTCCTTTTATTGGGTAATATCATGCACGCAGAGGATTTATTTGAATTGTCTTGAAATAATATAGGAAGACAGCCACAATTACAGTACACTGGCCATTTGGGATGTAATGAATGCGTACTTTTTAATTCCTTGTAAATTGTTTCAATTACTTTTAATTCCTTTCAGTTATTTGCTATTATGTAGTAAGCTAAAAGCCAAAACGGAATTCTAGTAACGAAGTTCTGATAATTTTGATATGCAAAAATCTGAAGAGAATATTTCCATTCAATGAAATAATAAGCTTGACCCTTAAAATGGTTTTTGAAGTAGCATATTTTTCTTTTTGTATTGAATTAGAAACCGATTTTGTGCCGCTTTAGAGAAATCATCCCAACGCAATATATTGTGGTACTTATTGTTCCTAAACACACTTTCTGTTACAGAAATGCAACATAAACGGGCTTTTAACATTTTCCATAGGGCCTCTTGACCTATAACGAAGTGCTTGCCGCAAACATCACGCTTTTATATTTCCTTAGTCTCTGCCAATGCTCAGCCTTCTAAAACAGTTTCATTTTGCCCCTAATTTTACACACACACCGAAGTTATAGATTCATGTACTGGTAAGCCATCTGTGAATGCTGAAACTATAGTTGACTATGTATCAAGAACTGCAAATATTTCGCCTTTATTAATGCGGTGCCAAAAACTTACGAAAAGGGACATAGATGAAAAGTCCTTACGGAGTGTTAATTTTAAGCTTGGGATCTCAGCATCTAATTATAATAAGTTGCTCGATTCGTCAATTTGGCCATCGGATGTAAAAGTAAGACCGTTTCGTTTTTTTCAAAGGACTATGGTGCAAAAGGACAACTCATAAGTCCTCGCTCCGTCACCAGTAATGACTGCTACAATTCCTGTCTAATTGATGATGTCCGTTCTTTAAAGAACTCAATATAAATATATTTTCAAAACATATCAGGCATGAGAACTAAGGCCTCTGCTGTATTTGCTGCTACCTCTAGTGAAGAATACGATTTGATAGTTCTTGTTGAGACGTGGCTTACTGCGGACTTTTTTAGTAATGAGTTTTTTGATAAAAATTTGTATAATATATATCGCAAAGATCGTGATAGTGTAAGTACAGGACTTTATTGAGGTGGAGGAGTGCTAATTGTTGTAAGAAAAAGCCTACAAACCTCGGAGGTTCCTCTTAATATCGCTGATACTTCTATTGATCAGCTTATAATCAGTATAAAAGGCAAAACAGAATGTCTATTTGTCAGTGTTTCTTATATACCACCAAATAGTGTAGATAGTGTTTATGAAAATCACGTTAATAATATTATGCATGTTTCGAGCACTAACTTGAATTCTAAATTTTGTATTTTAGGGGATTTTAACTTAAATAAAATCGTATGGAATTATCTTCCAGGTGAGAAAACTCTCATACCTACTAACGTCAATCAAGCTAGTGAAATGTACTTAGTTGATAATTTTTATAGTTTACAGTTAGTTCAAATCAATGATTTTGAAAATACGCTAGGTAAAATCCTCGATCTTATATTTGTTAGTAATGATCTTAATTATAATTTAATTCGTTCTCTCTGCCCGTTATCTAATACTGATAAACATCACGTACCATTGATATTGGAGATTAAGTTTTATGAATTTGGAAATATTAAACTCAATAATGAAGTTGGTTTCAACTATAGCCGATGTGATTTTGCCTTGATCAATAATTTGATCTCAAATATTGACTGGCAGTCTCTTTTTAATAATCGCAATCTTTCAGACTGCTTTGACTTATTCAAAAGTAATATCTCGGAAATAATGAATATTAATATTCCTCGTTTCCCGGCAAGGGTTTACAAGTTGCCGTGGTATACCAAAAGCTTAAAGACTCTAAAAAATTTGCGTAATAAATATCATAAACTTTTTAAAAAATCAGGAAGTCCCGAACTCAAGCAACAATATCTGAATTACGCGAAGGAGTTTAATTGTCTTGATAAGTTTCTGTACAATAGATATATTCTCAATTTCGAAAATAATATCAAATCGAATCCTAAATCGTTTTGGAATTTCATTCGCTCCAAACAATCGGTTTCAACAATACCGTTGTCTGTGTCTTACAAGGGCAAGAATTCATCATCGTCTAGTGATTCAGCCAATTTGTTTGCAGAATTTTTTAAAGAAAACTTTGCTACTGATGATCTATGGAATGACGACGGGGATATGTTGAATGAGATAACGTCTTGTTTCGACTTCTCCTCATTAGTTCTAGATATTGATGATATTATCTTAAGTATTCAGACGATCAAGAGCTCCAAGCAATGTGATTATCAAGAATTTTCATCTTTTTTCCTGAAGCAATGTGTAGCTTCCGTTGCAGAGCCCTTGTTGCATATATTTAATTTATCATTAAAGTCTGGTATCTTTTTGGATGAATGGAAAACTACTTTTATTCAACCTATTCATAAAAGTGGTAGTAAAATTGACGTTACAAACTATCGGCCAATATCGAAGATCCCCGTGATTTCAAAACTTTTTGAGAAAACGGTGATGTTTAAATTATCGTCCGCAGTTAAGCGTTATATTTGCCCATGTCAGCATGGCTTTGTTCCGGGGCGTAACTAATCTGGTCGTTTTTTCGAATTACTGCATCTCGTCTTTTACTCATGGTTGTCAAGTTGACTGCATATATACGGACATATCCAAAGCTTTTGACAGAGTTTCGCACAAAGCTCTCTTGGCTAAATTGCGAAAAATGGGTTTCCACTCAACATTTTTACAATGGATTTATTCATACTTATCCAATAGGATAAATTTTGTTGTTATTGACAACGTAAAGTCATCGCCTTATGTAGCAACCTCAGGTGTGCCCCAAGGTAGTATCCTTGGCCCACTTTTCTTTATTCTCTTTATCAATGATGTAAGTGCTTGTTTCAAGCAATGCAATTATCTCCTTTACGCTGATGATTTGAACATTTTTTTCAGAATCAAGAACGAGTCTGATACTCTCATACTACAATCTGAGTTAAATAATTTTAATGAGTGGTGCTGTAAAAATAAGCTTGCGCTGAATGCCAACAAATGTTATTACATAACTTATTCCAAATTATGTAATAAATTGATTTCGTCTTACTATGTCTCTAATATGCCGTTACTTAGGGTGAATAAAATTCGGGATTTAGGTGTTGTATTTGATTCGTCTTTTACATTCACCGAGCACTTAAATTTTATTATCCCCAAAGCATATTCCTTACTGGCCTTTATTAAAAGAAATGGATCCGAGTTTAAGGACCCATATACTAAAAAACTATTATATAATGCCTTTGTGCGGTCAAGGCTTGAGTATGGTTCCATAATATGGAGTCCTTATTATGAGGTACACAATAAGAGAGTCGAACGTGTGCAAAAAATATTCATGAAGTACTGTTTATACGATATAAACTTCGATCTGCCTCTTCCTCCATATATCTCTAGGTGTAAGCTAATTAATCTTCACACATTAGAAAGTAGAAGATTAATTACATCTATAATGTTTATTTATGATATTTCCAATGGCAATATTGATTGCCCGATACTGTTAGAGTCTTTGAACTTTTATGTTCCATCACGGACTTTGCGCCAATATAATATGTTTTTAATTGACCAGTTTAGATCTAATTACGCACTTAATGGCCCGATCACTCGCGCTCTAATTGCTATTAACTCAATCAATAATAATTATTGTATTGATTTTGCGATATCTCGTCGAAGTTTTAAAAATATGTTATTTTCCATTTTAAATTAAGTTTACTGTAAATAAACCTTATGTTTAATAATGTTTAATATAGTCTGTAAGATTTTTGTAATCATAGACTGAATAAAGAAATATGAAATATGAAATATGAAATATGAAAGTTAAAAGGTAGTAATTGGGATTTACAATCATTGAGTATTTGTAATGGTTATGTAATTATACTTGATTCATCAGCTCTGGCAAAAATAAACTCACAAAAAATACTTTTTGAAAACGCTTTCTGAAAAACTTTAATTTTGATTAAACAGGCAAGTCATTTACTTGGTATACCTCTGTAGCCATCACGTATGCAAGAATCCCACTTATAGTTTTTAATAAATTCTTCAAATAATTTCAATATGTTGTATAGGAATCATTCAAAGTGGCCGGACTTACATCGTTGAAAGTATTTTTTATTTTATTTTAGTAATCGCCTTTTCTCCACAACAAAGTAAACATGACACGCGCTAGTCATCACACGCTGTGTCCAAATTGTCCAACTAATCCCAACCACGATCAAATTACGAACACTATTTAAGTGGCGCCAAGTGTCAGTAATGAAATTTGAGTAGTAAAAGCACAATTTGTACATGATCTTATCATTACATATCAGAGCAATTCCACGTCATACAGTCTCACTCATAAAAGTTGCCTTAACGTACGCAAAATGTTTGAAAGTTTGAAAATGGTATGCGTGATAATCTAATTTGTTCTTAGGTATGTTTTATTCCGTGGCGCCTACATTTTGACAGTCAATAAAATTTTGAAATGCTATACTTTCGCATTTTCAAATCTTATTTTAAGTGGGGCTTGGAAGCTAAGCAACAAAGTGCTGAATTCAATGGTTGTGGTGGATGAGTAACCAATTTAATAGAAATTTAAATTTAAATACAATGATGCGAAAAACACATTTATCTACACATTAATACCGTGGCAATACGAAGGCTTCATATTCCCTACCAAATACGTCAGTGCTCGATTTTTTCTACCAAATCAGCTTGTAATCGGGTGTACAATCACGTGATATTACTTTGGTAAGATACAAGATATATTTAAACAAAGGACCAGCCCACAAAAGGGATAAGAGAACACCTTCGTAAGCACTATGGTGAGATCTGGCACCTGCTTCCACAGCCGTTTGATCCGAACAAGCACAAAGAGGCCCATACTCTTGCAGAAGAAGAAAGAATACTACCAAGGGAGACACGAGTCACTCTGGCCCGAGCACAAAACGTGCATCTGCTAGCCTAATTTAAAGGCATGTGACGCCAGAAGGGAGTGCCCAGTCAGAATGAGCCTATAGTCCTCTCTTTTTAATGATAGAAGCAAATTTGTCGGTCTAAGGTTGTAAGACACACACACATGTGCCCTTTTTACCTAGTTCATACGCTCTTTCATTCCCATATATTCCCATATGCCCTGTAACTTCCGTTAGAAGTTATCGATGACTCAAGGTTCGATTCGACATATATACATCTTAATATATAAAAAACACGTGCCACAAAATGTTTGGCGGCGATGTACTCCTAAGCTACGGAACCGATTTTGACTTTGATTTGCACCCCGTATGTAGTTTGATCTAATTTGAAAGACAGGATAGGCTATATCTCAGTTTATAGTCGCAATATTATTTTATTGCAGTTTTGTTTATTTGTTTATACGTAAAAATAAAATGTTACATATACGCAGTGGCACTCATATTTTCAGGTGGTGCGGATCATAGCTGGGGAATAATGATTAGTAATCCTAATAATTAGCAATCGGATTAGAAACTTTTATTTTGCAGAATAATTGATTAATTACGATTAGTTGGCTATACTAATCGATTACTTATTGATTAGATTAGAACTAATCAAAAATCTAATCGCGATTTGTGACGATTAGCATATCTAATCAAAACCAATCAAAAGTAATTTAAAAAAAATTCGATTAGATTTCTCGATTAGTTTTGATTTTATTTGATTAGATCAACTATTTTGAAATATTTTTGTTTTTGTTTTTATCGGCCTATAGATAAATCATTCTAGGTTCGAATCGAGCTCAAGGCCAGAACAATAATTTTTTTCTAATGATAATTATTGTTATTTTTTAATTTTTCTAAATTTGAACAATTGTATTTTGTTTTTGAAATAGTAAGTAGAAAATTTTTCAGACAACCTCCCATAGCTGCGCAGAAAGATTCGTTTCGAAGGGTGCTAAGCCTTCATCATCAGTACGCTTTAGGCATGCTGCGCTAACCATTTAGCTATACAGCGGTGGTTTGTTTGACTGGCAAATTTGCTACTTCTATTCCTTTTTACCAACTATATTTATTCAGTGTTGCGCCATCTGGTGCAAATCACTGATAATGCTGGATTTTTGTTTATTATATCCAGACCCTTCGAAATGGATCTATCTGCGTAGCTATGGCAGGTTGTCTGAAAATTTTTCTACTTACTATTCCAAAAACAAAATACAATTCTTCAAATTTAGAAAAATTAAAAAATAACAATAATTATCATTAGAATTAAATTAGTGTTCTGGCCCTGAGCTCGATTCGAACCTTGAATGATTTATCAATAGGCCGATAAAAACAAAAACAATTGTTAATAAACCATGAGCACTTGGGAATATCAAACAAAGTAATTGACAATAAACAAAAATCCAGCATTATCAGTGATTTGCACCAGATGGCGCAACACTGAATAAATATAGTTGGTAAAAAGGAATAGAAGTAGCAAATTTGCCAGTCAAACAAACCACCGCTGTATAGCTAAATGGTTAGCGCAGCATGCCTAAAGCGTACTTATGATGAAGGCTTAGCACCCTTCGAAATGGGTGTATCTGCGCAGCTATGGCAGGTTGTCTGAAAAAATTTCTACTTACTATTTCAAAAACAAAATACAATTTTTCAAATTTAGAAAAATTAAAAAATAACAATAATTATCATTAGAAAAAAATTATTGTTCTGGCCTTGAGCTCGATTCGAACCTTGAATGATTTATCAATAGGCCGATAAAAACAAAAACAATTGTTAATAAACCATGAGCACTTGGGAATATCAAACAAAGTAATTGACAATAAACAAAAATCCAGCATTATCAGTAATTTGCACCAGATGGCGCAACACTGAATAAATATAGTTGGTAAAAAGGAATAGAAGTAGCAAATTTGCCAGTCAAACAAACCACCGCTGTATAGCTAAATGGTTAGCGCAGCATGCCTAAAGCGTACTGATGATGAAGGCTTAGCACCCTTCGAAATGGATCTATCTGCGCAGCTATGGCAGGTTGTCTGAAAAAATTTTCTACTTACTATTCCAAAAACAAAATACAAATTTTCAAATTAGAAAAATTAAAAAATAACAAGAATTATCATTAGAAAAAAATTGTTCTGGCCTTGAACTCGAATCTAACCTTGAATCATTTATCAATAAGCCGATAAAAAAAAAAACAATTATCGATGACAATTTGTGAGTGATCGCCCCTAATGGATGAGGTGGAATACTGCTATAATAAGAACAAGAAGAGGGTTGTTCTGGTATTATCTCTAGATCATTCCGCTGTTGTTTTCGGGAATTTGGTAAACCTTCCAAGTCGCGCGCGTCTAAACTGTGAAGGAGTACTTCGGTACAATTTTGGAAGATTACTCATGTAGGTATTATTTCAGTATAATCTAAAATTGTTTCCAAAATCGAATGAGACTATTTCAGGACATTATAATTAAAATTTAATATCTCGAAGTTCCCTTAGGGATCATTCGGATTTATTTTAGGATAATGTAGGAACTATTTTCGGGATCATATCAGAGTCATTTCGAGATTATATATTGATCTCAAAATTTTTGATGATAATGTTTTTTGATAACTCGAATCTTTTTCGAGATAATTTCGAAATTGTTTTCGGAGATATCCTCGGATAAATTTGGAATAATTTTTGAAATTATTTCGGTTATATTTGAAGGTAATTTCGGGACTTTTTTGAGATGATTTTATAACCATTGGCAATATCATTTCGGAATTATTAATATCAGGTCTATTAGAGGCTATTTCAGTATCATTTCGGGATTATCATATCCATTTCATGCCATTTACTGCTGAGTGGACTATTATAATATCTCGGCTGACAGTCGAAAATGCCTTATCCGCGTATATTTCTAAAAACAACCAATGGCAGAGTTTGCTTGAAGCTCGTCCTATACAATAATTTTTTTCATAAGTGCTCAGTTGGATGTTAGAACTTTATTTGATTTCAGCTCAAATAGGACGTTTCTGAAACAATGTCTGATAGAAGGCGTTTTGATAAAGTTTTGAGATAGGAGATCTTCAAAAAAATTCTGAAACAAGCCATTCTAGATTAAGAAGCAGTAAATTTCAACATAATATCGGGTCTATCTGCAGGTCTTTTGGGATTTTTTTTCGGGATAGATTCGAGATGTTACGGCTAAATTTAAGATTGTTTTTCCAGCTCTTCGAATTTAGTTCAAAGTGATTTCAGATATCCATTTGGGGTTTTGAAAACAAGTTCGGTCATATTTTTGAAATAGTTTCGGAATCGTTTTTGAATAATTTTGAATTTTTGTGTGTCTATTTTGATACTATTTACTCCTTAATAAGAGACAAAAATCTGGGCTAATAATCTTATGTTAAACAAAATAATGGTGTATTTAACAGTTATCTCTTCTCTGTAAGTATTCGTGTAACAAACGAGAAAAAATTTTAATCCGTTGCATAATTTTTTTTTTCTTTGCAAAGTTTGGAAAAAAAATAGAAATACAAAATAAATTAATAGCATATGCGTATCCATTCTAGTACGACGGATTGAATTTACGCATGCAGGCGGCTCATAAAATTAGAACGGAAATTGTCGATAACATTCGGCGAAACCCAGGACTTACCCCTTAGGGCTTTAGGGTTATTCCCTGTCAGCGAGTTCTCATATTCTTGCTCACAGATAAGTGTACTGATATTTTGTTGCAGCTGCCCACTTTTCTGATGTTAGCAACTATTTCGAGTTGTTGTATCATGGCTATGAGCAGTGGTCGATATTATTGAATCGTCTACTACTAGCCCGACTGCAGCGTGAAGTTGAAGTTAAGGCCTATGCAGTTGTTGAGCCCATGCATATTAGTCAACTCTTATGGCCGACATGATAGGCGGTTATCGAGCCGTCTGTTTTATCCACTAACCCTTGAACTCATAATGTAATCAATCATAAATGTGTTAGTTGGCATGAGCGAGTCCATACTACAATTCCTGCTGGAATTATTCAATCTACGCGAGGTCCTCACCCACCAGCCAGTTCAACCTAACCTTACTTTTCTCAACTCATCCAACACTCTTAAAACTCAACTTAAAGCTATGATTCCAAAACATTTTTAAGTTCATTTGCTATCGATCTTTGTGATCTCGCATTGAAAAAGCACTATCAACCTAATTTCACATTTCAATTTTGTTTAATAATAATCTACTATTAATTTGTTATCTTCTATCACTAAATGCCTAAAAACCATTTGACGCACATTTCAGTTCTCTTTTGAACGCTAAAAGAATTTTTATTATTAGATATTGCACCATATTGCACAGCAATAAAAGCACACACAATAAAAATACATTGGCCGAAAACAAGAAAAAATTATTTACCAATAAGTAAAAAAAAAAACGAAATCATCGTAGTATTAAAAGGAATAACCGAATAAGAGCAACACCAACAACAAATTCAAGCAATATAAATTTTTACACAAACACTCTAACCAACAAGTGCACTAATACTACATATATATCGAGCAATATAGAGTGCAGCAACTTCAATACCAGCCACAGCGGCTTACTTTGGCCATTGCAAGACGTTGGCAAGCAATACTTTGATCTTCCACCGACAAATAACCCAAAGGGTTCCTTAGCACACATACGGGCATAATAGAATTTGTATATGTTTGTCTGAGCTAACGGCTGACTTGTTGGTATTATGGATATTGTAAATGACCATTAATGTGTCGTCGCACGTTACAAGTGAGAAAATGTACAACGAAAAATGTGTGTACGTACACGTTTGTATGCCCAAACATTCTTATGCACATATTTATATTGGTAGCCACTTTTATGCCGCAGAGTTGCTAAAAGCGCTGAGTGAAATAATAAGTCAGAAATGAAGGAAAAAAAGCAAATAGGCTGTGATGTGGGTGATAGTATAATTTGATCGTGGGTAAGACAATTTTCTATGTGAGAACTCTATTGTAGAAGTAGGTATGAGTACTATAGCTCGGACTAATCGGTTAATCGATAAACTCAGTTACTCAATTCTGGCAGAAGTCCAATACTGTTATTCGGTTGGCAATATTCGAGTAGCTGAAAGCTGTCTACTCATCTACGTTCACTTGCGACTATTTTCTATAAATCGAATATTTCATGTATATATTATTCTATATAATCATACTTGATTTTGATTTTCATAGAGGGCAGAGGAAGAGAAAGAGGAGGCTCTGGCGACCCCACGCTCCTCATGGAACTTGGTGGTGGGGAGAGGGGGATGGCCTGAAGGTTTAATGTGGCCATATTAATCGTTCCCGAGATGGTCGTGCCAGCACCTTAATGGTGCTGTGTTATCGGAGCGTACCGGATCTATATCCGGCAAAGGACCATCACATCGATAACACTTCCCAAAGCCTTCAGGGAGTAATCTTATCGCTACAACAAAAAAACAACAAGGGGCACCGAAGGAAGGAAAATAGTGAGCTTGAAAGAAATACAGAAGGAGAGGGAGAAGAAGATGGGGAGTGGTAGATGTAAAAGAAGGTAGGGAAATGGCGAACGGAGAGAAAGAGGGTAGCAAAAGTATTGGTTTTCCAAATGTGTACGCAAAATTGAGAAGAAAATGGAATCTGAGTAAATATCAAACCAGCGTTGACAGATATATTTTGAAATTCTATAAGCAAGAACAATCGTGTATGTATCTTTACACCAAAGTGAACGTGACTAGCACGGGAACCGATACATGAGTGCTTTAAAATAATAATAGAACTCCAGAAAACTATCATAAACTACGTATAAATGATTTTGTTTTTTAATGAGTTTAAATCGATTGCGTTGATAAAAGACTTCTCGTGCTGCATAATTGTGAGAAGCAGAAGAAAACTTTTTTAAAGTCTCCTAAAAACAGGAGTCGTAGATACTGTAGAACATGGAGGAAGACTATCATCTTGAAGGCATGGCTTCAGGCAAGCTTAGACGGAAAAAGCGCTTTCAATAGCGCGAAATGGGCAGAAATGGCGGCCGCTTTAGAATACAGATTCTATATACCATGCTGCCTACAGCGCGTCATCAAAAACTATGTCATTCTTATATATCAAACCTCAGGCGGTCCGCTCACAATAAAAGTTACACAGATCAGCACAGGTATAAATTCTCGGCAACGAAGAAATTTTCAACCTTAAAATGCCTGATGGTTAATTCTTAGTTGGGAGACGACTCGACTCACATGGACTACAGCTGGCAGCAAAAAAATAGAGTTGATATACCAAACAAAGAAACATATACCCCTAGAAGGTAGCTTTGAAATTTTTTCAGGAAATGTAACATCAATTTCTCATTTTTCAACTATTTGGAAGTAACATAAGACTTTCGACTAACGTATTAGGTGCAAATTCAACATGCGACTGATAAAGCATTTAAACAGGTATCGTTTGAAAGCAGGCTGTTGGCAAACATCGGAGGATCAACAGAGAACAAACGGAAGTTGCTAATGGAAATAACGAATCAAGAATCATTGTCAGCTTCAACGGCTGTACAGCAAATACCAGCTATGAAAGTAGCCTCTGCATACCGCACTGTACCAGACCAGCCGTACAAATGTTTAGCGGAACATTCCCCATCGACTTATTAGCACCGGAAAGAAGAAAATTAAAAGAAACACGAGAGCAGCCAGATCAGAAACAAGCTAAAGTTGTAAGGATAGAAAGCAGGGAAGAATCATTTTGGTTATGGCAAGAACGGTGGTAAAATGAACAACGAGGCAGATGAACATCGAAACTAATAACAGATGTTATATTGCATGGAACACCAAAAGCTTTGGCAAGGTAAAATACTACGAAACCAGCAAAAAAAAAAATAAGAATCCGGACTCCTAGCAGGCATTCGAATTTTCAAATCGAAAGCAAGATAGGAAATCCCCTAAAATAATTGTAAACAATTCGGCCCTTTGTTTTCTCTAACCAAATATATTTTTTTATATGTTAACCTCTAATTAAGCTATAATGTAAAATATCACAAGTGCATGTGTACTCCAACAAAAAAAAAGGTCTTCATTGTTCATATTTATGCCAGTTTCAAATGATTCTTGTTTGCATTGGTTATTTTTCTAGAGCTGTGGCGGCATTTTTCATGCCTTTTAAACTCGTTCAACCAAATGAATCTTTGTTTTTCCGAATTAGCTTTCAACGCGCCGCACGAATCCTTTTAACTCAATTTGATTTTATTGTTTCTTATTTACTTTTAGCGTTTATGCCTTTTATTGACATATTTGCCTTAGCCTTTTTACCCATTAATGTTGACTCACAGAAAATCCAAACGAAACGGCTAACTACCAGAGCCAAGGAGTGGCGGGGCGATTGGTTGCAAACAATTTCCTAACATTTATTTGCAGAGACAACATGAAGATGCTGAGTGAAAAAAGTGACCGAAAAAATACGCACTTGCTCACTAAATGCTAAGCATAATGGTAATAATAATAAAAGCAAAGCATAAGAAGAATAAAACTAACGCATAAGACATAGGGCCAGGAAGCTCTAGAAATAATATTAGACCACGTGAGCGGTCAGTGGCATTGGAAATGTTATGGGTGTTCGACAAAATTGTAAACAGAGGAAATTGAATAAAGTTCTGAATGGTAAAAGGAAAACAAAAACAGAAACTTTCTAAAACAAAATTGAATTTATATTTACAAAACACGACCATCGCACTTTGGCGGCCTATTAGAACAGCAAAAGAACACAAATGAAATAATTTTAGTTCAGTCTAAACTGCAAAAAATATAATCAGTTGTGCATTTTGAGTCCAAAGGGGTGGCGTCATTTAGGGTATTTCTATAGCTTATATATACCAAAAAAAAAAAAAAACACTTACCTAAGATAAGGTTGAACTAACCGCTCAAAAAGACTTCACATAGACCGAATGTGTCCATAGTGTTATCAGAATTTGTTTGAATACCCAATGGAAAAACACCAATTAGGCACCAGGACTTATGTTATAGAATAACTCTGTCCGCTTTGAAAATTTTAGAAGTTTTTAAGGACCTAGCTAAACTTATGCTTCGATATCTGAAAATTCTGTCACTTTTAGAAGCTTCAGCCGTGATGTAGTGAGCGTATGATACCAAGACTGAACGTGGTCAACCCTTTATTGCAGCTCGCACTTGTTACATCTGCTGTTTCCGACAAGGCCTAGCCCCAGCGTGCTAGGGGGCTTAGAATATACCCGCGGTAGGTATGCCTGTCGTAAGAGGCGACTAAAATACCAAATTGGTTCACAGGGTTGTGTAGCGCTAGTCTCTCAAGGGATCGCCAGCGCAATGTATAGCTGCTCCAACCCAATTGTCAACTTCAGCTACCCGTGGCGAATCCTGTTCGTTAACAACCGATGCTCTGGCGACCACGAACTTCTGATGGATCTAGAGGATGGGAGGGAGTTATGGCCTAGAAGGTTGCATGTGGTCATACCAAATCGTTCCCGAGGTGGTCGGGCTAGTACGTTTATGGTGCTTTTTACCGGAGCGTACGAGGTTTGAATCCGAAAAAGGACCATCAACATCGATAACACTCCCCAAGGCCTTCGGGGTGTATCCTTATCGCTACAACAACAACAACAGATCTAACTGATAAGCATGTGACACCAGAAGCTAGTGAACATTTTGTATGGCCATTGCCTTGTCTCTTTAGAGATATGAGAAACTTTGTGAGCCTAACGTCACAGGATTTCGACATTTTGCAGCCTTGCGCTACTATTCACGCCTTTTATGCTCGATGCATCTCCTGTTCACTGCCGATATCTGTGTGCTGCACCGTACTTTGCCAACTCATCGGAGTTTTCGTTACCTTCTTTCGCTTTATGATCGAGAACACAGAAAATATGTATATCCGGTTTGAGCGAAGTCTCGCCTTTGTTTTTTTTTTGCATTACATAGCACTTTGTGATAAAGAACTGTGTGAGACTATTGCCTTAATTGCAGCTTGAGCACGCTTTTTCCAGAATTTCTGCTGCTTTCTTCATGGCCTTTTTTCCGTCTTAAAGACACTGAAGTGATATGTCATCTTTTGGATCTACTTATTGCTTGATCGACACAATATATTGCACACCCGAACCCTTCCATATATTCTGCCATTTTCGCACTCTTTCGCAATCCCTCCGGCTCTAATGTGGCCCCAAGATCTCTTTCGAAGCTAAGACGCGAAATCATGTATCCCGTTTGCCCTATAATCAATGGCGCTATTCCGCTATGGCCGTGCGGCCTGCACTGAAGATGCTCAAAAGTCTCAAGCTTCATTGCAGTTACTAGCGCTGCATTTTTGGCTATTGGGCTTGCAAGAATGCAGAATGGCGAGCAATACTGCTGTCGGGGTAGTTTTCCAGGCTCTCGTTAAGGAAGCAGTCACACATACATGTACAAATCAATAAAGAGCGTATATTACTCAGACATAGGCAGCCGAGATTATGAGACATACGCATATTACTTAGACGTATACACAGAAGGTAACAGCGATGTAAGAAAAGAGATTTGAGAGGAGTAACTAAACAACTAATGGAAAAGGCTGTTCGTGACAGTTATAGAACATATGAGAAATAAGCGAACGGGGAAAATGGAGAGTATAAAAGCGGCGCAGTCCAATTGATGGTGAATTAGTTGATTTTAAACGTTAGAAGTGAAATACGCGGGTAGTTTAATTTTAAAGATCTACTACCACAGTAGTGTTGTAAAAAAGAAAAATTTGCTATACTGAACATTTAAGTTATAATGCGACAGAACAGCGACTCGAACTATAACGGATATTGCAGAATAACCAGGATTTGTTATATATTCCTAACGACTGCTGTCGGAAGGGAATTGTTCTTTAAATTTCGAAGATTCCGAAAATAACTTGGACTTTAAAAAGTTATGTGAATTAATGTTCCAGCAGCTTGAAGAAATAATAGTTTAAAAAAACTAAAACAACACGCTTTTATAGCTAACCGAACTAAAAAATAGAAAATAATTTTCAATTAAACAGAGTTTATATAACAGTAGTAGAAGCGGCTGCATATGACTACATTTCATATCTTTCCTCTCAGTTGCCAACAGAATGATTGTAACATTCAATATCAAGTGTGGGGTTTTACTGTGAATTAAATTATTCTGTTAATAACTTAAAATTTATTATAATTTTATTTTGACGCGATTAACTATAAATGATTGCTTGACCTTCTATTACTGTTATATAAGCTCTTTTTAATTGAACATTATTTTCTATTTTTTAGTTCGGTTAGCTATAAAAGCGTGTTGTTTTAGTTTTTTTAAACTATTATTTATTTTTAATGTTTTAGTTCAAGTAATTTTAAAAGTTTTAGTCGAGAGTGATGAAACCTCGAAATGTCAGCGGTTCATGGATGAATCCAACCCCACGGCACCGAAAAGGGCCAAGACGCAGGGAGGCTGGACGCGATCTTTCGCCGAAATTGCCAAGGGTC
This sequence comes from Eurosta solidaginis, assembly GCF_040869045.1. Classification (NCBI taxonomy): domain Eukaryota; kingdom Metazoa; phylum Arthropoda; class Insecta; order Diptera; family Tephritidae; genus Eurosta; species Eurosta solidaginis. The sequence goes on from NC_090323.1 coordinate 54,462,625, forward strand.
GGCAGATCATTGGCATTATAGACGAGAACAGCGAAGATGGTCCACCGCCATCTTACACCGATGCAGGGTGGTTCCAGGGCAATGTCAATCTAATTGCGTGTGACGACGCCAGTTCGGTAAACCTCTATAGGGCCGCCGTCACGCTGATAGGGGTGGTATATCCGAGCACGCCTCAAGGTAGTGGAGGTGCGTAATATCCCCTCACGACCAAGGGCTAAATCCTGGATTCAAGTGACGCCAACGGACCCAGCTGACATCCTGGAGCTGCTCCAGGTGTACAACCCGGGTCTACCGACCAATAACTGGAAGGTCGTCAACGTGGAGAAATCTGAACGAGCCACGATTCAGATAGTCCTGTTGCTCGACAGCGCTAGCTAGATAGATACAGCCCAAGCTAATAAAAGCGTGTTAAAAAGGGCTCCAGTATGCTCTTTCGTAGATGTGCCATGCATCCACTTCTATCATTAATAAAGGAATGCGTTCTTCGCATTATGTGCAAGGTTTCAAATCTATGGCCATTTGGGGTGGTCATAGGTTCAATTGACCTTATGTCCGTTGTTTAGGCCACAGGCCTAAATATATCTTCCCTCCCTCGTAACATAACCTTATGTTACCTTATGCCTTGATACGTGTGCAAAGTTTCAATCAAACTTATGGCCATTCAAAGTGGTAATTAGGCCAATTGACCTTATGGCCGTTGACCTTATGTCACCACACCATCACATTGGTGCATTGTCGTCGAGCCTTGATACGTGTGCAAAGTTTCAATTAAACTTATGGCCATTCAAAGTGGTAATAAGGCCAATTGACCTTATGGCCGTTGACCTTATGTCACCACACCATCACATTAATGCATTGTCATCGAGTCTTAATACGTGTGTAAAGTTTCAATCAAACTTATGGCCATTCAAAGTGGTAATTAGGCCAATTGACCTTATGGCCGTTGACCTTATGTCACCACACCATCACATTAATGCATTGTCGTCGAGCCTTGATACGTGTGCAAAGTTTCAATTAAACTTATGGCCATTCAAAGTGGTAATAAGGCCAATTGACCTTATGGCCGTGGACATTATGTCACCACACCATCACATTAATGCATTGTCATCGGTCCTTGATACGTATGCAATGTTTGAAATTAATCGGACTTCTAGAAACCGGTGAAAATTAATCTCAAAAATTCCGTTACATACATACAAGCCAAGCTAATAAAAGCATGTTAATAAAAAGAATTGGAAGTCCGCTAATTGAATACAAGTGAGAATGAGTCCAAACTTGAATTAAGACTACGATAAGCTATGAAATCGACGTTGATGATGGAAATACTCTTCACCCTGATGTGGAATAGTCAGGGACTAAAATGGAGGAGAAGATAGAGACTCCGAATTCATTGGCAATTGCGGACACCAATGAAATACTAGCAGTGCGGAAACAAATTATTATGTCATCACAACTGGATTATTAGATAACATATATGATATCTCAATTGGAATTGCAGGACAACCAAGATGGAAACACAACTAAAAGAACAAGGGATGAGCATAGCATTACAACTTGAAGTACGTATGGACAAAATAATTATGCAGTTTGAAGAAAAAATCGAGACCGAGGTAGATAATTTGAGAGGTCGTAACCAGGAGTTGCAACTAAATCGCCCGGATATATCAGCGAGTAATAAAAAGGAAAAATCTCTAACTTTGATGGTTCCGTTCTTTCCAAGTCTTTAAGCAAAATTCGAGAAGACCGTAGCAGTTAATAGCTGTAGTGTATACCACAAAATCCCTGCAATATTTGCAGCATTAAAAGGGCCCGATTATGAAAACTTTCAGAAGAATTAAACAATTATTAACATTAGGATGCATGCGTAAAAAAACTACAGTTATACATACGATGAGCCTCAGAGGCTCAAGTAGTAGAAGTATCGGTTTACTTATAAATAAAACAAAATATTACTGGAATAAAACTTTAATTCGTTTATCGTTTCTTTTTATTATTACAAATACGTGTAATGGTTATATAAATACAAAAAATTGTGTGCTAATTAGTACAATTGGAACATGTTTCACAAAGCAGTAATGAATGTTTTTACAAATACTTTTAACACACTTAGCTCAAACTAGTCTGCTCATGCGATTTATTTTAGAAGGACAGAATTCGCATCATTTCTTTTTTGTCGGCGGAGCATCATTCTTAGTCTTTGCTTCTTCTTTAATCTGTATAAAATTTGCCATAGCCATTTTATGAACTGTTGACAATTTTGCTTAACTTTGTGCTCTCCGCTTCATAAATGGAAATACTAACTTAATTGCTAGTTCCTTTAGGAAGATACGCCTTTTGTGCCGTATCCCAGTTGTAAAGGTGGGATTTTCCTGAATAAATATCAAAAAGGCGTTCAGAGCTACAACATCCATTATATTATACCAAACAGCCATAGGCCATCGTCTTGTTTGCCTCTGGCATATATAATTACCAACCATTTGGTCCATATGATCTACACCACCCTTGGTTTTGTTATAGAACTCGATAAGATCTGGCTTTTTAGTTACATTCTCAATGTTAGCAATATCATCGTGATGCATAGAGCTTATTAATATAACCGCTTTGTTTTTTTTTTTTTTCGGAACGTATCTTACTAATGTTAAGTCGTCTTTGAAATCGCTTCTTTCTTTAGAAGCTTGGAACTCTCGTGGTATTTCCTTTTCATTTTTACGTAAAATTCCTACAATCGTTATTCCAGCTTCTAATAAATCCTATGCAAGGGGAATGCTCGTGAAATAATTATCAAATTTAGATTTCGGCCAGAACACTGTATGGTTGTAACAAGGGATTTTACGATATTCTCATCTACATTATGTTGAACATTATTTCCGGGCTGGCGACCTAAATAAACTTGGCCATAAATGACATAACCCGAATCGCTTTCACAGAGCCAAAATATTTTAATTCCGGACTTGGCTGACTTCGATAACATTTACTGAATAAAAATTGCGCGTCCCCTAAAATTTAATAGCTGTTCGTCAATTGTTACAAATGCTTTTGGAATGATTACTGTTCGGCACCTCTGTAGAAACAATTCCCATATATGACGAATGGGCGCAAATTTCTCTGATGAAATTCGAAGGTTACGTGATCTCTTATCATCGAATGGAAGCATCCTGCGTATGTTTTGGAATCGGTTCCAATTTTTTTTCCACACCAGCCATCAGTAGCAACCCAAAAAAGCCTCAATTTTGTCTTTCTCCAGGGGTGGCCAATATTTCCCCCGTGCCTCAAAACAGCGGCTAGCTTCTCTGTTTGTACATAATATGATTTCGTCGATCATTTCCGATGTAGTAAATTTGTCCCGAGCGTTCTTCTTAGACCAAATATTACATTTTTGTATAAGACCAGGAGTAAAACGCATTAAGTTGTGTGCACGAACTTTGTTCAGCTGGGGTGGTGAACTATTCCATATAAACCATTTTTTTCCGGAAAAGACGGTCCGATATGTCTATATTTTCTTCGGAGCTGTTCTCGTCTTCACTATTTTTGAATTTTTATTACCTGAAGTAGTTTGAACCGATATTATTTATTTCTTATCAATAAACAAATATATTGCTGTGCACTTGACCACCAATCGAACACTACTGAGTACTCTTCTGCAAAAGCATACTTGCTTGATGGTTTTTTTTTTTTTGTTTTCAGACATCAATGCGTACTATGAAATACACTCACTTCAGTTACATAGAATAACGGTCATTGCTCAAATAAATTTGCATGGCATACTTGGTTGAGCCATATGAGCCTCACAGGCTCATCATGTGTATAAAAGGGGTATTGATACAAAATTGCTTTTATTTCTGAAAAAATAAAAATTTTTTTTCAAAAATTCAATGCCTACTATGATTAAAATAATTCAGATATAGCATTCCAAAAGCCTCTTGTACAAATTATTTCAAATTTAAAGATATGTTGAAATATATATCCAAGTGAGCCCGGAGGCTCAACGTATGCATTCTACGGTTAAGCATTGAGCAGTGGAAAGACGTTATGGAAGTATGCATTGGAAGAAGTATACCAAATTGAACGGCAGTGCCGCTACCAGAAGGCTAATGAAATAGTGCTGGATTTCGTGTCCGAAAAAGTTAAAATTCAAACCTTCACCAAAAAATTTGGGATGTTGAGCTGCAAACGAAAATCGAAAAACACTGGTTGAATCGGCATCACAGGTGCTGATTCAGGAAACAATATCGATTTTACGTAAGCCAGCATTATAAGCGCACGGCCAAATTAGAAAGGCCAGACTGGGTGGACACAAGATTGGAAAACTAAAAGAATCGCAACAGTGGAGTTACCGAGTGATCAAATGCTTCAAGTGCGGGAAGCCAGGTCAAATTGCGGCCTCTTGTTCCAACAACAGGGTGGTCCAGCACAAAGCTAAAAGAGATATGCTAGAGTGAGCCAGATGCAAGGAGCGAGAGTTTTCTCCATCTAATGAATGCCCCAACATAGTTGCGTCATTAATAGGAAGAAAATCTTACTATCAGAAGATATTTGGCTGAAAAGCAGTTTTAACTAACTCTACATACGGACCTATTTCACTCCATATTCCGATATGATTTGGACAATAGTAGGCTAAAGTCATTACAGTACGTCCAAGTACATCCAAGTACAGAAAGAAGTGGCATGTAAATCCGTGGCTAAAAAAAATCGGGACAGATATGGACTTCGTCATGGCAAAATTATAAGCATCGAAAAATGTGTGATTTAGCCATAACCGTCAGTCTGCTGACAGGACATCTTAGTAAAAACTGACAAATCTCAGCAAAATTTTAGTATGCTGGTTTATCTAGGCACAAAATATATTGGTGTTAAAAATGGAGGAAATCGAACGCTAACCACACCCACTTTTTTGATATCGAAAATTGCGTAAAATGGAAAATTTTGATAACTTATTTCCAAAGATGGACAAAATAACGAAACTTGATATATCTAGAAAAAACAAATGGTACGATGAAGAATGCCGCGTTGCAATCGAAAAAAAAGACGCTGCCTAAATTGCTACGTTAAAAGCGAACACGACAAGAGAATGTGTGAACGCTATCGTGAGTTGAAAAGGGAAGCGAGACGCCTTTTCAGGAAGGAAAAAGCAGAAGCAGAAAGGCGTGAGTGCGAGGAGCTTGTGCTGCTAGCCACCAGGAATAACGCCCGAAAAATTTACCAAAAAATACGGTGAAAGACGGAAGGTTTTAAAACCGGGACAAACTCCTGTAGGAACGAAAATGGCAACCTTGTAACTGATGTCCAGGGATTGCTTTTATTATGGAGGGAATACTTTTCTGCTCTCCTAAATGGAGGCAGCGCTTCACCGCGCAGAAAAGGCTAACCCGATCCCGCAATCGATGATAATGGAATATATGTCCCCCGCCCGATCATTACGAGAAGTTAGAATAGTAATAACCAAATTGAAAAACAACAAGGCCGTGGGCGCTGATGGATTGCCTGCGGAGCTATTCAAGTACGGCGGCGAGGAGTTGGTAAGGCGCATGCAGCAGCTTCTTAGCAAAATATGGGCGGACGAGTGCATGCCCGACGGTTGGAGTCTAAGTGTACTTTGTCCAGTCCACAAGAAGGGGGATACTGCAAAATGCACCAACTATCGTGGAATCAGCCTTCTTAATACCGCATATAAAGCCCTTTCAAGTGTATTGTGCGAAAGATTGAAGCCCACCGTGAACCGGCTGATTGGACCTTATCCGGCTTCAGACCTGGTAAATCTACCATCGACCAGATTTTCGCAATGCGCCAAATCTTGGAAAAAACCCGTGAAAAGAGAATCGACCCACATCACCTCTTCGTTACTTTAAAGCTTCCTTCGACAGCACGAAAAGGAGCTGCCTATATGCCGCTATGTGTGAATTTGTTTTCCCCGCAAAACTTATACGGCTCTGCAAAATGACGTTGAGCAACACCATCAGCTGAAACGAGGTTTCAGACAGGGTGACCCCCTATCGTGCGATTTCTTTAATTTGATGCTGGAGAAAATTATACTAGCTGCAGAACTTAACCGCACTGGAACAATATTCTATAAAAGCGTGCAATTACTGCCATATGCTGATGACATTGATATCATCGGCCTAAACACCCGCGCTGTTAGCTCTGCTTACTCCAAACTGGAAAAAGAAGCGGTAAAGATGGGTTTGATGGTGAGTGAGGACAAAACGAAGTATCTACTGTCATCGAGCAAAGAGTCAGCGTATACGCGTCTTGGCAACCACGCTACTGTTGGCAGCCATAATTTCGAAATAGTAAAAGACTTCGTTTATTTGGGAACCAGCATCAGCACTAGCAACAACATCAGCAGTGAAATCCAGTGAAGAATCAATCTTTGGACTAGGTAGGCAATTGAAAAGTAAAGTCCTCTCTCGGCGAACGAAAATCATACTCTAAAAGTCACTTATTGTACCCGTCCAGTTATATGGGCCAGAAGCATGGACTATGACAACAGCAGACGAAGCGGCTATGGGAGTGTTCGAGAGAAAAGTTCTTCAAAATATTTACGGACCTATACTGGTTGGCAATGGCGAGTACCTAAGAAGATTTAACGACGAGCTGTTCGAGCTATACGCAGACATTAATATAATCTAGCGAATTAAAACGCAGCGGCTGCGCTGGCTAGGCCATGTTATGCGAATGAAACATGATGCTCCAAGGCAAATAAAGTGTTTCTATGGAAACAGAGGTAGAGGGCGGCCCCCACTCCGTTGGAAGGGCCAGGTGGAAAACGATTTTAACTCCTTTGTTGTGACCAATTGGCGCCGCTTTGCGGAGCGAAGGAGCGACTGCCGCGCCCTTATGGACGGCCATAACCGTTTAGATGGTTAAGCGCCAATTAAGTAAGTAAGTAAGATACATCTAGATACATATAGGAATTGGCTTTATGACGACACACGGAAATTTGGAACAATTTTGAAAATGTGCCAGTTTAAATTAAGTAAACGCAAAACGCAACATCGGAAGAGATTTTAAGCCGAGCTTCTCTTCCAAATTGCGTCGTGCTCCTCTTTAATTTTTCCTACAAATTGGTGAGACGGGACCTATTTTTTTTATATCGACTCCGAAAGGCAACTTCAAGGCAGATGAGTTTTCACTGAAAGCTTTTCATAGCAGCAATACACTCGGATTGCTTGCCAAACACTTTTTTCACAATTAAAAGTACATTTTTCTAAGCTTGGTCGCCCCTCGGCTGCTCACGTTTAGAATAAGAAAATTGATCTGAAACTAATGCCGAAATTTTATAGACACTTTGTCCAACATATTTCCGAATTTCGGAAGAGGTCCCTTCACCACTCCGGGGTTATCACTTTTAGTTGTCACCGTCACTGCAGGTTTGCAAATAACTTATTATTTACTTATAGTCAGTTCATTTTTTTCACCATCACCAAATTATTAGTGACGAGTGCAACTCCTAGTGCACTGAGTTTTTGATGCGATATGGCCAGCCCTAAGCTATACGATATGAAAAGCTAATGCTGAACTTAAGTATCTATCAGAACTTTCATGATAAAGATTAATTTTTGAATTAATCGAGTTCGTTGTGACTCATAGGAACTGCACGAATCAACAATAACTAAACCACGTATAAGCGCAAAATTTCCTTTAAGTAGCGTTATATACACTTACGACTTACAAAATCCCGAAAATCATAATCCCGAAACGAACGTATCCCGACAGCTCATAGTCCCGACATGATCAAATCCCGATGATTCATAGTCCCAATAGGACCAACTTCCGATCATTCACCGTCCCGACACTACTAAATCCCGACATAATATCCTGACAGCATATAAAATGGGAAATCACATATGATGTCATAAAATATACTTATCTTCGGTATTGTTCTATTATTTTAGATATCTATGCACAACAAAACTTACAGGATCCAACATCGGCTACGCGATTCACAGTATTTCTGCGAATAACACCTTTCTGCGCAGGCGTAATGTGTATTAACGAAATTTTAGTAATTTTGTCTGGAGTGCCTCGTCGGCACTTGTAGTTGTTGGGATTTTGCCTAGTCGGGATATAATGTTGTCTGGACATTGTGTTGCCGGAAATTTGTTGCGGTAGGTATTCATTATGTATGGATTGTGTTTTGTCGGGATTCCGCAAAATTTTCGGGATTCTGATAGTCGGAATTTTGAGGTTCAAACGCCGTTGAATTAAAAATCGTCCTAAAATAAATATATAAAAAAAAAAAAAAAGCAGTACATATACATAACTATGTTTGCTCATGTAATGTGGTCAATTCGATTGTGCCGTTGCATTCATGTTGATCGGCAATTGACCTGTAAAGTTCATCGGCAACAGATCACAGCGGTGTAAATTGCTACAATGGAAAGCGAACATTGAGTGCACGCATTACATGTGCGCAATTAATGATTTTTTGGATCGGTTAGCTTTTCGGTTTTTTACTCTATTTCAATTTTTTCTTTTTATTTTTTTTATAACTTTTTTTTTGGCTCTCATTTAAGTCATGTGCCACAGTGCTTGGGAAACGCATGTTTCTTTTTTCAATACACATATACATTCATACGTGTGCTTTTATGTTTACTTTACGGTCGAGATGTGGGCGAGCTTAGGGTCGCCCTCTCAAACAATCGCATGGTTGGATGGGGATCTCAACGTTTGCTCAGTTTGGGGCGTCCCTATAATCAGGGCAATTTAATCGACACGAAAACTTTGTTGTGGATTACACGAATGCAAGCATCATTGTATATACTTAAGGTAGAGCGTTTAAAAGTACGTTTAAACGAGATCACATGCAATAACCTAATATGCGTTTTATACAATCTATTTATGGTAAGTTTATATATATATAATTTTGACTCTGTTTGTTGACCTAGTATGCTATAGTACCCTATAGAATGGTAGCCAGACAGTAACTGCATTGTAAAACTACAAGCAGTGTATGCAAAAAACCATATAATCCTAAAATTTTTGAAACAGGAAAAACTTCAAAGTACATAAAAGTAAAATCAGTAATCGCGCAGTTTTTCCCTTAAAAGGTATTACAATGTAGCGGGCGTAGTATTGCGCGGAGCAAAGTTGTAGTGTGGTAGACAATGAGTTTAGCGGACGCTTTATTAGCGGCAAGCGACTCCGCGTTTTTGGGCAAGAAAGTTTTAATTTGACTAATACTTTTTGACAAAAATTTTTGTAATGAAATCCTTTGGCGACCTTTTTCTGTTAATAAGGTATTTGTTTAACCGGCTTTAGGTCCAATTTTTAGTATTAAAACACCAAAAATAGTTTCTTCTTTAGTTTACCAATATATTTCGGATACACACGGTAACCGTCTTCAGGGCTTTGAACTATAAACAAATTAAAGAAACATAAAATATAAATAAAATTTACATAAAAAATTAAACAAACATGAACATATCTCTACATACATTATTTTACACATCTTCGCTGTTTAACGTGGAGTTAGTACTGTCCGTAGATGAAAGAGTAATATCATTTGACGTAATTTCCCTGTTTCCCAGTATACCAACCCAACTGGCACTTGACATCCTAATAAGAAAATAGACGATAATAGAAAAGCATACTAAACTAACAAAGAAAATATTTATAGAAATGTTAAAATTTTGCATCGAATAAAATCGATATTTCAAATTTAATGATAAAATTTACACCAGCTGAAAGGGTTGCCAATGGGATCACCGACCTCGCCAGTGATTGCGGATATCGTGATGGAGGTTTTTTTGGAGAACACAATGAAAAAGTTAACAAGAGTACAAAGATTAGTCACAAAGTACGTGGACGACCTATTCGCCATAATAAATGAAGATGAGGTACAAAACACACTTGTGGCATTAAATTCCTATAACAAACATATAGAGTTCACAACGGATCTCGAAGACGAGGCAACCAATTAAAGTTAAAGTAGTATAAGAAACCCACATCTACAGGACGAATCATTAACTTTCATTTGAAACACCCAAAGGGCTGTATACGACGTATGCTAAATATATCAGATGACGATTACCACGAAGAGATCAAAGAAGAAGCAATAGTATTATTAAAATGTCAAGATTTTCCTGAAAATATTACAAATACCTTAATTAAAAGATGTACAAACCACTCTCCGAACTTTAACCAAACAACAATACTTCAGGAAGAGAAACAATATAATAAGAGATTGGCTTTAGAAGTAATTCATATTTTAAACACATCGACTAACATACGAATGAATTACAAAACGGACATTGATAATTGCGCGAGCTACTACAAACACTTCATAAACAATATGCGGACAGTGACTAACTGCACGTTAAACAGCGAAGACGTGTAAAATAATGTATGTAGAGAAATGTTCATATTTGTTTAATTTTTTATGTAAATTGTATTTTTATTTTATGTTTCTGTAATTTTTTTATAGTTCAAAGCCCTGAAGACGGTTACCGTGTGTATCCGAAATATATTGGTAAACTAAAGAAGAAACAATTTTTGGTGTTTTAATACTAAAAATTGGACTTAAAGCTGGTTAAACAAATACTTTAAAATTTTTGTAATTGAACCTGTTATAGTCTAATCACATAGGAGTCCATCCGAAGTCATCGCAGTGTAATATTGGACATATTTTTATTTAAACAAGTAAGGACAAGACTGTATCCAGCTTTGACGAAGACCTCATACCTTGTAATATATAGAGAACAGCGACCTTTTCGATATATATCACATACGCAAAAGATCTTAAATCCTCACGCAAACTTTCAATTTACTTGTGGTCTGCATGAGATAACTATGACCATGAATCGCTTATCTGAACAACAGGTTGTATGCTATATATATGAGCGATATGTAAAATTTTTTCTTTCAAAAATATTTGACATATACGTGATAAGTTGGTGACTTTTGAAGCTTCTAACTGTTAAACTGGCGCGAAAATTACGAAACGATTTTGATCCGAACAATCGGTTGTATGGGATATGCGCTCCATATATGAACGATTTTTACGATTTTTCAGAAAACAATATATGTCATACGCCACATCATTTGCTGAAATTTGAAGCTTCTTGCTCTGAAAATGAAGTAGAAGTTACGAAAAATCTCTTACCTGAACAATAAGTTGTATGAGATATATACTATATGTACGACCGATCTCTACGATTTTTTCATATATGCCGTATACGAAACGTTTCATGAAATTTGAGGGCTATATAAGGTACATTGAAGAAGATGTCACAAAAAATTATTTTCTGCAAAATTGGTTGTTTGGGGGTATATGATCGGTTCCAACAATTGGGGGACTTAAATATATAGCCACTCAGCTAATTTCATGAAGAAATCTCAAAATTTTAGAGACAAGTGTGTATTTAAACAGACAGACCGGCATCTATAAGTCAACTCAGCTCGACAACCTGATCATATCTGTATAATTATTGGTGTGACTATCTCATCTCCTTTAAGGACTTACGTTTTGAGATTTGTGAAAATTCAGTTTCATGAAATGTAAAAAAATTTTAATTAATACCCAGTCGCAGTGTGCTCCGCCTACCACCCAGAATAACGTGGGTTCAATTCCCGTTCAAGGAATATAAAAAATTTAGAAGCAAGTTTATTAATGAGAAAAAAATTTTTCTAAGCGGGATTGCCCCTCGGCATTGATTTGACAAGCCCTCCAAGTGCATTTCAGCCATGAAAATCTTCTAAGTGAAAACTCAGATGCCTTGCAGATGCCGTTTGTGGTCGGCATAGAAGATATTGGTTCAGTCTTATCCCTTTGTAGAAAAAATTAAAAAGAAGCACGATGCAAGTCGAAATAAAAACTCGGCCTAAATCTCTTCAGAGGTATATAGCGCCTTCAAATTCTTTTTATAATATTTAAATAATAATTCAAAAAGTATCATTTATGTGGTCAGCAAACAGTTCAAAGCTCCAAAACTTGGATGTTGACAAGAGCAGAGTGCTTTGGCAATATCCGAGTAACATGTTCTTCGAAAGATTTATGGCTCTACCAGCGGCAAAGCTATTACCGAAAATGATGACATGTATGAGATTTATTATATTATGGGAGAGCTCGTAAGGTCAAGGGACAAAAGGTTAATTAACCACTTCAAATGGCCACAAGATCAATTAATCTTATTATCACTTCAAACAGTCACAAGTTCAATATACATCATGACCTTCGATAATTTGACTCAATGGCTATTTAGAAAATTTCCGTTTGACCTCATGACCGTTTCGGAAAAAAACCGTAACTACATACATCAATTTAAAATCAACACAAAATTAAACAACTTCTGCAGGGTTGGTTAGATGTTAAGCTGGATATGTTCTCCTTTTCCTTACCAGCCCAGCTTAAAAACCGCTTTTGCACTTTAATGAAACCGGAATCAGGAAAAGTAGTGCCGCAGGCGAAAATTTGAAATAAAATATATTTTCTCTTATCATTCGACTGAACAAAATTATAGCGAAAAAATTTTACGTAACTGCAAATCAACAGGTTTTACAATTTTAACATGTGCCAAACCAAATAAATGACCTGATGGCCACTTGAAAAAAAAAGATGGCTTTTCGAACATTTCGAAAAAGCAATTGGCTTTGTGGTAGTTTGAGGTGGTCACTAGGGCAATAAAGTTGTGGACATTGATCTTATACCACCTCTACGTTATAAGAACCAAAAAAATATTTTCTTGTTCGCAAGGTGTTATTATCAATATTTACTGGCACTCAAGGGGTTGTGCACCGCAGTTCAATTGACAACCTAACCTACCCATGGCGAACACAGTTTTTTTGGCAGAAGAGGCTTTAGCAACCCCAAGTTCCTGATAGAAGGAAAGAGTTGGATGACCTGTAGGGCTCTACTGTTGTTATATCAAATATTTCCGGAGATTATCGGACTAATGCCTTAACGGTGCTATTTTCCGGAACGCACCAGATCAATCCGGCAGAGGATGATAATTACTGATGAAACTTCTAAAAAGCTTCAGGAATTCCTCTTATTACACAAACAAAAGAAGAAGAAGAAGAGGAAGAATATCTGTATCTAGCTTTGGAAGTATACATTATTAGATGTAAATGCGAGCTCGTTATATGGAAATGAGGATTGCCATTTGAAAATCGATACTAGCACATTCAAATGTAAATGTGAAAGCATTATTGGATATCAGCGCTAGAAGTAGTATCGATCGACCACCGATGGAGAGGTATATTTATGCGACAAATGGCACTTTCGGTATTTTACTGGATGCTTTCTCATTTCGAATTTAATATTCTCAAATACAATTGATGGTACCATTTCTCATTTCACGCTCTCTTTACAATTAACAATTGACAATTAGCAATTGAAGATTGATGAGAAAGCCAACTTTTAACTTCACTTTTATTGCGTTTCTGTAATTTATATTAAAAATCTTGGTTTGTTTGTTTGCATACTCTGCACAAAAATATTTTTTTTCCTTTATTATTTACACCCAACATAACAATTTCCACTTTCAACCCGTTTCGTACTCTGCTTTCTCGTTTTAAGCGCTTTCAATGAGTTTGAAAGGATTTCTGTATCCGTTGCTTTGTTTACAAATAACTTTTGTTGATTTCTCTTTATTTATTTAAGATTTTTTTATCGATTATTGTAACTTTTATTATTTTTTATGCTGTTTTTCATAATATTGTGGTTATTTCATTTACGTATTGATAGGGCGCCCTTTTTTGTGATTTGCGCGTGCGTTTGCTTCAATTGTTTCCTGCGCTTTTTTAAATGGGGGCGTGATTGAAAGTTACAATTAAGGCAAATATCAAGAGCAACCTATCAATTGCAAATTATGACGCGAAACGTTACACTGTACTGCAACAACCATATTCAGAATTTTCGGCATAGAAGATCTGTGTGCAAACGTGGATTTAGTTAAGGAAGAAATAACACCGAGGAGTTAAATAACAAAAAGAGGCTCAGATTTTGAATAAGAACAAAAACAGAAAAGTATTCTGTACACCGGACTAAAGCTATACACCAGTATTAACCTCGGAACACCGATTACGAAGTTTTAGTCATATTTGCCTATACGCTCTCTAAATCTCGAGATATTTGCGAAAAACCCGTAGGTAAAAAAAATTCGTTTATAAGGCAATTTGAACTGTAAGGTTAATCTGAACTGGCCCATTAATAAAGATCTCACATAAACTGAATGTGTTCATAGTGATAACAGATTTTTATTTCACGACCAAACAGAAATTTCCCAATTAGTTACCAGGACATTCGTTATAAAATAATCACGAGCTCTTGGCAAATATTATAAATTTTGTCTGGCCTAGCTAAAAAAGCTGCCTAGAGATGTGGGAGTTCCCATCGTGAGAGTTAGGTCCTCTCTCTTTAGAGATACAAGCATCTTTGTAAGTCTATCGTCATAGGATTAGCACATGATTTTAGAAATTTTGCAGCCTGCCAATTCTGTCCATACCTTTCTTACTGGATAGATTTTATGCAAGTCCTCCCTCCTTTTAATTTCTCCCAAATGGATTGGGACGTCTACCGCCGATTCATTGGATGCCGCACCCTCCTTGGCAAAATCGTCGGCCTTTTCGTTGCATTCTATCCCTTTATGACTGTTAAAACAGTGTAAATGTAGGGTCCGGCCTGAGTCGAGCCTTTCTAATGCTTCTTTTCGTTCCAAGACATCTCTTGATAGAGCACTGTGTGAGATTATTGCCTTGAGCGCCATCTGACTTTCAATTTATTCATATAGATATTGACGCGGCTGCAGCTTATGCTCGTTTTCTCTAGAATATCTGCTGCTTTATTCACGGCTACAAGTTTCACTTGAAAGGCACTGTAGAATAAGCTTGTATGATACACTTATTTATGCGGTTGTAAAAATTATAAAAAAAAATTCCATTTTATTAATGTTATAATATTTATTAAAATGTTTTGTAGTTCAAAATATGTGCTTGGACTCGAACTCTGATTTGAAAAGTGTAAAATAAAAAGCGAGCTCTATCGGGAGTTTTCGTATGTAGAACATCTACAGACTACATTTTACCTCTCCTCTTAGTTAGGGTGCCGAAGATCTGGCTTAAACTCGAGCTAGCTTAATTAGGTTACAATGTGAACAAATTACAAGATGAGTTGGTTTTTTCTCGTTGGAAACAGCAGAAGTCGCAGAAAGAAATTGAATTGATGTTATATGTGTATGATTTCTTCTGCCATCTGAAACTTTTTTCTTCTCGCTGAAAAACTTTTGAAAGTTAAACCACCTCATAGCCCATGCCAAGCTTTAACTCTTCAGGTCTATTGGCTCGAACGCTGCTCCTTAGCGCTTGATAATTCTTAATGCTGCATTATACTGTGGCAGGGCTTTCTTACTACAGCTAGTTGGTACACTTCCTTAATCTATTATCTGATTGAATTCATTTACCGTTCTATCAGAAAGCCAGTAGAATGGCCGATAGCTTTGCTCTCCGAATTCGAAGCATCCCTTATAGCGCTTTGTCTTTGCTCGGTTTAGGCTTTTATTTTCCCTCTCTGATCCTTGTTATCAACACGTGTCGGGAAGGTTGCACTGAAATAAATCTGGCTGCAAAACGTCCCATAGAAACAGTTCTTGGTCACCAAATCCGACTGATTTCCTATAAAGCAAAACGGCTTAGATAGAATACCCCAACGCAATCAGAGGTGTTGCCAAGAGCTTTAGAGTTACGCTAAGCTATCACATAATCGATGTACTTAAATCTTAAAACTTAAGATGGCCTTTCTGCAAGTATCGAGGAGCGACTTTTCTTGTCGTGACTGTATACATATTTTTCCCATTTTGTTGACTAGTGCTTTACTTACAACCAGAACTGCAAAAGTTGTTCAGGCCATAAATGCTTGATTTTGCTGCAAACAATTTAGATTACTAAAACACGCCTTACATATTGCAAATAACTGTTAATATTTTATTTCTTAGCAGTTATTGCGTAGAGGTTTTCATCGACGAAGTTATCGCGAAAGGAGTAAATGTGAAAAATGTTTGGGTTACACTATTGTGATTAAGTTTTTATACGCAAGTGCACTATCAAAACTGTAATGAGGTGAAAGTATCTAATTATACTATAATGTTTATTCAGAATATTTTTGGAAGAACATTAATTTATCTTTTTTAACAGATACATATGGACATATGTATTGTAGTGAAGCAAATTATTACTATATTACAGCTAATCTTCCGGATGGTACATGTAGTACCGAGACAGATTACTACCCTCACAAACTGAAGTTTGAGTACGGTTGTAATACCGCCATTCCAAGCAGGAACGAGTGGAAGAGAAACCCGGGCATAAGGGTCGATGACATCCAAATCTACACTGACGGCTCCAAGATGGAATCGGCAGTGGGGGCCGGATTCTTCTCTGAATCCCTAGATTTGTCTGCATCATTCAGACTCCCATCGCACTGCAGCGTGTTTCAAGCAGAAATCCTCGTGATTTGGCAAGCCTGCAAATCACTGGAGGGCTTGAATATAGGTGGTAAAGTTTGCACCTTGTCGGATAAACAAGTAGCGATAAAAGCGCTTTCCTCGTCACACATTAACTCAAAATTAGCGTGGGCTTGTAAGCGACTCATATCCCAGTTATCCACCAATCTAGAACTACGCGTTATCTGGGTCCCGGTTCATAGGAGGATAGAGGGTAATGAGATGGCTGACGAGCTAGCACGCAGGGGCTCATCGGAGATGAACGAGGAAATAACCAGTGTCACCTGTGCAATATCAAAATCCATGGGTATTCCGTATAACGACTACTGCAGAAGCTGCAAATATCCAAATGCCAGGGAGACAGTAGAATACTTTATGTGTAAATGTACGGCTCTAGCTAGAGCCCAGCTAAGGTTCCTTGGAACCCCGTTTCTAGAAGACCTCAGGGCGTTATCTGTGATAGCAATCCCGAATATTCTTAATTTTATCAACAACTCTGGTTGGTTGTAATACATTGGCCGTAACATTCAGTGGGCTTTAAGACGAGTTACATGGCATCAAAACGGCTTTAAATAGCTACTTGGGCGACCAGAGTCGCAGCCATTTCACCTACCTACCTACATATAGCGTAACTTATATGCAGTTATGAAGCACAATCTAAGTCACTGGAAGTATGTAAAATTTTTTCTGGTATTAACAGTACTATCAATAGATTGAGGCTAAATTGTTCTTCTGATATGAAAGAATATGCGAGCGGGTTCGTTTCTTAAGTCTTTGGTTTATTAGATTAACCGAGTGCGTTTCTTAAGTCTTTAATATATTTAACCGGATTTCGTTTCTAAACTCCTTAAATAATCAAATAAAACTAATTAGTTTCTAAAGTATCTAGTATCATTCACCTATTCTAGAATCCATTGAATGAGCACATTTTTTCAGAACGACTTTTCACACATTTAATACAATGTTTAACACAAATCAATGTATTTTTTTTAGTTATTATGATATTTCAAAAATTTTTCTGCGTTGTATATTTTATCAGCGGAAAATCACCCAACAAATATGTTGTGTTTTGAGCGTTCATGTATGTGAGTAAGCAGGTGCAAATTTACATATTCTACAATCGAACATTTAAAGTAAATACCAAAGACTAAGAACATATACACAAACAAAAAACATTTTCAAGCATAAAGATGTAGCATAAGATTGACTTGTATTTGTAAAAGTGCGTTTTTAAAAACCGTGAAATCGAAAGCAGGCATTGAATTTGCATTGCATTTTATTGACTGCCACATGCCACAAATGTCGTGGTTAAACAAATTCATGCCAACGGTAGCAACAGAATGCACATTTGCCATGACAAATAAAATACGCATATACAGTGGTGAGTAAAAATGAATGCATACATTTTAAGCTAGGCAGGATAAACCTGAAGTAAATGGAGTACAAAATATCTAGAAGCCTTTCTGGGCAACCAGTTGTTGGGGAAGCTCAATATAGGGATCAAAGTCTTAACGTTACTGTCTGCATGTAAAAACAAAAAATACATGAGCACTAAGAACTCGTGAAATTCGATATGTAAACATACAGGTGTATGCCTAGAAAACTTATGTATAAAAGATAATTAAAAAAAAAATAAATGTAAGGCGCGATAACCTCCGAAGAGATCTAAGGCCGAGCTTCTCTTCCAATTTGCGTCGTGCTCCTCTTGATTTTCCCTACAAATTGGCCGGACGGGACCTACATGTTTTATGCCGACTCCGAACGGCATCTGCAAAGCAGATGAGTTTTCACTGAGAGCTTTTCATGGCAGAAATACACCCGTAGTGCTTGCCAAACACTGCCGAGGGGCGACCCCGCTTAGAAAAATTTTCTTCTAATTGAAAAATCTTATTTCTAAAATTTTGATGTTGCTTTGCCCGGGAGTTGAACCCAGGGCATACGGTGTGATAGGCGGAGCACGCTACCATCACACCACGGTGGCCGCCAAAAGCTAATTAGCGGTCGTCAATTTATTGTGTCCTACGTCGTAGAATGCGCGAAAATGGCAAAAGGTCCCATCAATGAACTATGCTATAAAATTAACGACTATCTCCATAATCTGGCGGCCACCGTGGTGTGATGGTAGCGTGCTCCGCCTACCACACCGTATGCCCTGGGTTCACACCCTGGGCAAAGCAACATCAAAATTTTAGAAATAAGGTTTTTCAATTAGAACAAACTTTTTCTAAGCGGGGTCGCCCCTCGGCAGTGTTTGGCAAGCGCTCCGTGTATATTTCTGCCACGAAAAGCTCTCAGTGAAAACTCATCTGCCTTACAGATTCCGTTCGGAGTCGGCTTAAGACATGTAGGTCCCGTCCGGCCGATTTGTAGGGAAAATCAAGAGGAGCACGACGCAAATTTAAAGAGAAGCTCGGCCTTAGATCTCTTCGGAGGTTATCGCGCCTTACATTTATTTTTTTTATTACGTCTCCATAATCTTTACAGTTTTTTCACCTCGCGGAATCGCAAAGCATATGTTGCCCATTTTGGATATCCAGGTCGATGCAATTACGCTACCAGCTGTGTTACACCCAAAGAATTGGGGTGTGACATTCTATTGTGACCTAGGTTTTGGCGAGCATGCAGGAGCAATAGTACCTAAAGTTCAGAGCCGCAGCTAAATTTTCAAATCTTTTGCGAACAGCCTTTGGGGCAAAGATAAAGAAACGCGCGCTATTGCCCGGTCGTTTGTATGCTACGGGTCCCAAATATGGTCGCCGCGCCTAAAAGAAACATAGCCCTGTCAAAAAATCGTGCCCAGAATTCCCAAGGGATGTGAGGCAAGGGTACTCCCCATAAAGCTGATAAAATAAATGGTGAGCATACAGTTTTTGCTGAATACCCAGAAACCGGGTAACCCCAATAGACATCTGACCATGAAGAAATCCGGTACTTAAAAACTCAGCTCTTTGAAAACAGTGAGTATGACAAAACTCTCAGATACCCATTTAGCACTGTTTTTAAAGACACATATTCTAAACTCGCAGTTGAGGAAAGCACTTTCCCAAGAGAGACTCGTGTCACTGGAGCTCAGCTTCAATTTGCAGACTACAAAAGGTTAAACTTTTATTTATCTAGAATCACAACCGACATATGTCCTATTTTTTATGTATCCACACATGGAACCGTTTTTTCAATTGCAAATTGGTACATCCCGTTAGAGGACATTTATGAAAATTCGCGAGTGGTCGCCACAATTGGATGGGACGAAGCACTGCTAAATTAGCGACAACAAAACTATTTATTGCTTTATTTTCAGTAGCACATTATTATCTTTGACTTATCGATTTGTTATCGGCTTCCTATTAGTTTCTTATCGGTTTGCTGCTGACGGGCTACAGATCTGTAATCGAATTTTTATGGAAATTTTATCAGTATTTATTTCATGAAAAAACGATAAGTCGTTTATAACACTTCGATAAAAAAATTTATGATTTTTCGATATCAAATCGATAGCTTTTTGATAACCAAATGATAAAATACCGATAACCAATTTGGCGGCACTGCAGTAACTAATCGATAGATTTTTGATTAATATGGATAAAAAGTCCATGCATTTTTGGTAACCTATTTAGAACATATCGATAACACGCTAACAACATATTAGTAACACTGTGATAACTAATCGAAAACCTTTTGACCATAAATTGATAAAATGGCGATAGTAATTTGGTGCCAACATTAACTAACAGATAACACTTCGATAATAGGTCGATGAAGTTTTCATAAATTATCGATAAATAATCAATAACTTTTCGATAATAAATGAGTAGTTTTCGGTGATATATATATTGATTTTGATAGCATTAATATATATTCATTTGGTTAAAAATCACTATTTTTTCGATGACATTTCAACATTATAGCGATAGCAAATCGATAACTCATCGACAAAAAACACTTCGATAGCAATTACGTATACGCCGTCTGGTTTCCGTTTCAATTCGGCTTCGATTTTAACTTCAAATATTTCCTTTGCTCATATTTTTTTCTTTGCTTTTTTTCTTTTCCATTCTCTCTTTTATTAACCTGCCTTCCATAGCCATCCTGCTATCTTACTCCGCTCATATCTACTGTATCACGAACATTGTTCCCACATTATGCTAAACCGCAGTGACTTCACTTATGCTTACATTCTTTATACCTCTAAAAGTACAGCATACCAATAGCACACACTACGCCTTCCTCCTTTTCTTCGATTCAACTTATCACTTACAAAGTCTACGCTTACTCTTACACATACCTTTCATTTACATATTGGGATCCACCATACCGTAAGCAAAGATGTTTAGAGAAACTATCCTATACTAAACAGACTTTGTTGGGTGAACAGACATATAAAAAACTGCTATACCTATAAATTATAGCGGATAAACAGAGCCTGACGACACCGTTGTAAGCATTCTATATATCCTACTTATAGACGTTCTGGCAAACAATATAGCGTTAACAAAGCCAACTTAGTCTAAACCCTCGGAGAGACTTTGGTATAGGCTGTATGATCAAAGTGGAATTGGATTGACAGACGACGTGAAGGGATTAATTCGTTTCGTTGGAGGTCTTAAAGTCACAATGGAGTTAAAACAGATATACTCGCATATCAATATTTTAGTCCCGGGCACAGTGCATTGATTTCAATGAAAATGCGGCAAAGGAGAACGTGAAACTTTGAGAAAGGTGAGAACAAGAGAAAAGTTGTTTTTGTGAGCAGATCTTAGGACATTTTAATAAAGTTGTGAATGACTCACTAAAAAGAGAGGACCGTAGGCTGCCGATAAATGCTCTTGCAGTCCATAAGATGTTGGTAATACAAGCTGTAGGAGAAAAGCATTGAACATAAATTGTCGTTAGGATGGAGCAATTTTCCAAGCTAGAAGAAGCAAGTACAGTATATATTTGTTCTAAAGGGGACAGCGGTGTTTGTATTTATTTATTTATTTATTATTCATTCAGTCTAAAAACTACAGGCTTTCTTAAAGACTAGTTAAAAATATAAAACTTATATAATCTATTAGTAAAATTAAGAACACTGCTATATCGATTTGCTGGATGTATAGTCTTGGATATAGGCTCATTCATAACATAGTTCGTTCTATGAGTTACTTCAATAAATAGTCCATTATTCCATAGATAACGCAGAGGAATATACGGAATGAATAAATTGGATACGTCGGAATAGTTGATGTTAGAATTTATAACATTATAGGCAAACGTGAGCGAGAAACAAGTTCTTCTGTCACATAAAGCCAGAAGACCGAACAATTTCCGCCTGCTAGTGTACGACGGGAGCCCTTCGGGCCAATGAAGCAAGCGCAATGCAATTTTTTAAAAATTTGTTGAGCTCTCTCAATTTTGTGCGAGTTAGCTTCATAAAATGGATTCCATATTATAGAGCAGTATTCCCAACGACTTCTTACCAATGAGGTATAAAGTGCCTTCAACTTCATAGGATCCTTAAAACCTTTTGCGTTACATGTAATAAATCTAGCCGTCGCAAAAGACTTCGAGACAATGCAACCAATGCGGCTTTAAAAGGAAAGTTTAGGGTCAAAAAACACCCAGATCTTTAATCTCATGACAGCGATTCCGAGATCTGTCATTTAGTTTATAGTTAAAATATGTTGCGGTTGTCTTTTTAGAATATGAAATAACACAACATTTGTATGTTTTGAGGAGTAAGTTATTGTTTGAGCACCATTCGGCAAAAGAACTGAGATCGGATTGTAAGTTTAAGTGGTCTGAAATATCAAGGACTTTTAGAAAAAGCTTGACGTAGTCTGAAAACATTAGACATTTAGCGAACTTGAATTGCTGAGGCAGATCATTGATAACAATTGGGAATAGTAAATGACCGCAATGGGTACCCTAAGGGATTCCTGGCCAGGCGTTGATAGGCACGGATGACCCATCGGCTCCAATTTACACATATAGCATACTGTTTTACAAAAAACTTGAGAATAATTTTAACAGGTTACCATTGATACCATACATCGCCAGCTTGTGCAGCAGTATAAAATGATCGACCTTGTCAAACGCTTTAGAGAAGTCCGTATATATAACTTTAAGTTTCTCTTGCTCTCAAACACACACGCAATTTGATTGGTGACTAAATCTAAATTAGTGGAAGTGGACGTTCGAGGAAAGAATCCATGCTGGAACTCAACTATAGCATTACCGATGTAATCGTATAGTTTAACATGCAATATATGATCGAATACCTTTGCCAGAGTACTCTGCTTAACAGTCGGTCTGTAATTGCATATATCATTGCGGCTACCAGATTTATATACGATATTTATTGAGCATAATTTCCATGAGTCTAAAAAACTTCCACTGCTCAGGCATTCTCAAAAGAGAAGTGCCAGAGCCTCTGCAATGGTGTTCGAACATAGTTTAAAGAATATCGGAGAAAATCCCTCGATATCTGATTTTCTGCTACTTGGCAGCTTAGAGATCGACAGAAGAACATCATCTGCAGTAATATCAAAAGAAGAAATTTGAGATTGGTATCCAGAGTGAAATACCGGAATTGGTGAAGAGGTAAACTTTGAATATACCTTCTGAAATAATTTGGCAAACAATTTGCACATATCTTGCGTATTGCTGGAGACTTCGTCATCATACTCCATGGTCATGGGGAAGCCATTAATCCGTCTCTTGGAATTTATAACCGGCCAAAACTAGACGGATTAATTTTCAATTTCGATTAAATTTTAATCATATATTGCTTGAATAAAAACTTGTTAAGACAATCAAATTGCCTTTTAAGTGTAATGCAATTAAGTCGGCAAATTTCATTAGAGTTATTCCACATCTTTTGAAGGCTTTATTTTTTCTATTTTTAATATTATTAAGTTCGCATTATACCAGGGTGGCCTCTTGGTATAACTATTACGTTTTAAAGGTACGAAACTCGAAATGGCTGATAAAAGTATTTCCTTGAAAATTCCGTAAGAGGACTGTGGTTCATTTGAGGAGTGCAAGAAAGTCCAATCAGTGGCTAAGAAAAACTGATTTATAGCCACGCGGTCGGCCTTAAAATAGTTATACTCCAACGTAGATTTAGCCTGTTTTTTATCAAAATTATAAAACTCGAAATTTATAGTCAAGGCACTGTGGTGTATGCTATTTTCCTAAATTGGAAATATACATTCTCCACATGATAATTTTAGGTCAGCAGATCCAAATATTAGGTCAAGAAATTTGCCATTACTATTAGGATTAGCATTGTATTGTTTTAGCCCATGTGAGAACAAGGTGCTTACAACTGGCATATCGATATCGGATCTAATATTTGTGGGTAACGTATTGCAATCACTTGACTAAGAAATATTACTTAAATTAAAATCACCTAAGTATATAATTTCATCAGATGAAACAGTTATTGATAACACAATTTAAATTATATATATGCTTCTGATAGATAGCTAAGTCACTACTTGGTGGAATATAGGACAGTAAAAAAATAATATTTTTATTACCAGTAAACTTAACGCTTATACAAATTTTTTCCATGTCACCATTATTATAATCAATAACAATTTGCTTACTACATAAGTCAGCCCTGACCGCAGTGAGAACACTGCCTCCACTTTCGAGGACAGTGGCGTTTGGACAACGATCTTTGAGAAATATATAGTAATAATTGTCGAAAAACTTGCTGGATGAAAAATTTTCGGTCAGCCAGGTTTCTGTTAATGCAATTATATCGTATTCATGTGATATTATATTATTACGATATAATTGTGATGACTTGCTACGCATACCTCTCACATTATGATAATATAGCACATAATTTGCTCTTGAATAATTAATAGAATTAATAATAACGTTAGATTCTACACCTAAGACTTTAGGGAAACAACTTTACGGCGGAGCCGAAAAGGGCAACCAGTCCGCCAGCAGGCCAAAGTTCAGGTTTGAGCATTTTACTACACCATGATTCTGGAACACCAAGTTTGAATGTAATTCGCCTTAGTGATTCAATGGCAGTACCTTTTTTAACAAGCCCGTTGCATGATATGAGCTCTCTTTGTATATCAGAATGTTTACATACATAATCGACCATATTATCAGTTGTGACTGTTGGCAAAAATGATACAATATATAGCCACTTAATCTTGGCAACACTTAGCTCAGAAGTTTCATTTCAGCCAATAATGCGCAAATATTTTTTATTACCACTTTTCCTTGAAGAAGTATCTCTCTGACAATTGGGTATATCAATGTTATTGTTGTTATTAGTATTAACACCAGCATCAGTACAAGACTCAGCTGATTCTTCAGATGTAAAAGGTAGGCCTGTGTTTTTAGTGCTCGCTCCCTGCTCAATATTTCCATCACATATGGTGCTTTGTTGATTTTTAGCAATTTTCTTCCTCTTCACAACCTCTACCCACTCATCACTATTATTTTCAATGTCAGTAACATTATCATTGTTACCGAACTGTACAATAGTGACACCAGCATCACATACATTAACTGGTTAAGAAATGGGGAGGGGAGATAGGATGTTGTTGCCGTCAGTGAGAGTGAGAATTGGTAAAGTGCGATCAATTGCAATATTCGAATTGCGAGTTTTGGATTCAACATAGGAAGGCAAACGTTTAGCTGGAATACTAGGCAAGAGCTCAGATTCAGTGACAGAATGTTTAGAACGTTTTTAACATAGGTCTTGGTTTTTGTTAGAGTTTTTCAGTTTTGGCTAACAAACTCCTAGCAACACTATAGATGCATTCCAGCTATGTGATGCCCATGTGTGGACCAGCCAGTTTAAACTGTAAAAAAAAGTTTTGATCGCCAGTATACATCTTGACATGTAACTAATACACATACGTATGTACAGCATATGGTATCGTAAGCAATTTCACGCATTAAAAAAAGCAAAGCTAATGTAAGAAAAAAACTAAAAATTAAACTTTTACACATTATTTATTTAATTTCATTGGTCTTGTAGCTACAAATAAACACGAAATACATGCTGCTGTTGTTGGAATGCGTGCAACTTGTGGTATTTGTGTGACTTGTTTTCGCTGCGCATATTAAGACCTGGTTTTCGGTAATTGGTTAGGTTAAGTGAAGTCCGTCGTTCAGAGGTGATGAAAATTGCTGATCGCTGTATTAAGAGGAGTGTGAGCAGTTGGCTAAATACTCAAGTAAGCATCGACTGTCATTCAACGTAGTACCTCTGGTGTTTTTTATCATGCTGGGTTGCCAGAGGTCGTGGTGTGCTTCAAATTTGCCAAGAATACAACAAATTTCACCAATAAATGGCGCACTAATATCCGGATGATAGGATCTTGTCCAGCACGTGGCGGGTAGAATACAGCTGTTAATATTTTCTAAGTTAATATCACCGTCCGGGGCTATGCATTGACTTTCTAAAATTTTCTCCCTTTGGCTGATATTGAGATAAAAAGGACTGTATTGCAGGGTGTCATGGGTGATAAAAGCGAAGCCATCACCATTACCCCTTGGGCGATCTTGCCTATGGGTATGGAAGCCGTCGCAAGATCGGAGGTTGGATCTAGCTGTTAGCTTTGTTTCTTGAGGTACGGCTATAAAGATACTTGTAATCGATTATCTCCGCGATCTTTCCATAAACCCATTGAATTTTAATAGCCGAATTCTGAAGTTCACTGGGAGAGGGCGGGCGTCGTCACTCTGATGGTTAGGGATAGGTGGAAAAGTCTTGATGGATAAAGGCTCGGTCGTACATACAATCTGTCTGCTGTTGATGTATCTGGTGTTGAGGAGTCAGAACCTGTGTTTTGGCAGCAGGGTGCAACGAATGTGCCCGTTGGAGGGTTGCCATTGCTAGGTTTGGAATATCTATGAAGGAGCAACGGACAAGGCATTGGACTGATGGTCGCAATCAAGAATATCCTTAGCCGGCATATGAAGCACGTCTTTGGGGAACTAAGAGTTCATGACTACCTCTTACGCAAGTGCGTGCGCCAGAAAATGAGGAACAAGGCGAAGGCAGAGGCTGGTGCGCTGCATTGCTTTTATCATTGCTACGAAGATTGCAGTGATGGCTTGTAGTGACCGTGTTAGCTCGAGGCGCCGTTTGGTGTGACCACCTTGGGTAGATTGTTTTCCAGCGTATGAAGCAGGAACACTTCTAAGGACTGGAGTTGTGCTCAATACCTTTCTAGAGCAGGAGTCTTCGGAGCAATCCAGCTCTACGAAGCTGCTCCGAGGTGACAATTTGTGGGAGGGACGCAGCAAGTTAAATGGGGTAAGACAAAAAATTAAAACCCATGTTCAGGAAAAAAAAATTCCGGGCTACTCGTGTACATAAAACCTACTGTCGAGGGAAGCGCAGGTAATGCACAATAATGTAATGTAATATGGTGGTAGCATACCCCACCTATCACACCTAAGATCCTGGGTTCAACTCCCGGGCAAAGTAATACCAAAAATTCGACGTTACTCCTCAAAACTCATCTGCTTTACAGATGCCCTTCGCCATAAAACATGTAGGTCCGTCCCGCCAATTTGTAGTGAAAATTAAAAGGAGCAGGACGAAAATTGGAGGAGAAGCATGGTTTTAATCTCCTCGAAGGTCAGTCACGCCAAGTATTCATTCAAAATATGCATAATACATTTAAACATATTTTAACTGATAAACTGAGTTGAAGTTGTAGTGGAAAACCGGACTTAAAAGTACAATCGTTAGCATTTATATAGCTTCAAACGAACGCGTATATTTCCACGTTTGTTGGTGTGCGTTAATGTATTTGTATGTCAGTACGACAAGGCAATTAAATATTTGAAATTATTTTGTATTAAATGCAAATTGTTGAAATTCATTCTGTTTTGTTGTTTTGCTTTATTTTTGTTTTAATTGCCCCTTTATTTCAGTTCAACTTTATGCGCTCTTAAGCTTTTAGGCTCATTTTCATCCAAAGCGCAATAAGCAGAAAATTTCAATTATTTTTCTATGGCATTTTTTTTTCTCTTCTCTGTTACTGATGCAATCGCTTTCGGGTTAATGAAGTCGTTGAATTTGTGCTGACCATACGCTGGCGATTTGAAATGCGGCTACTGGTGTTTTACGTATGCTTTTAAAGTATTCTTTTTTTTCGAAAAGTATTGTTGTTTTATTGCATTACGATTTGCCGCTTTTATCAGAAATCATTAAAGTACTAGACAATTAAAATGTCATTTTCACACAATTAAGTAATTGCTTGAATTATTTACTTTCATTTTGTTGTTAAATTTGATTTTAAAGATAAATATTGAATTACAAAATTTAGTGAAAATATAACAAATATAATCCAGTAGATGAATGGATCGACTCACAAGCTTGATAGGTACTTAAAAGAATGCTTCATTACCAAAGCTGTTCAAAAATCTTTATTTTGAAGTGCAAATCGCAATACATATACACAATTTTATGTACACTGAAACTTCTTTAAATTGAAAAAAAAAAAAAAAAAATTTTAAATATTTAAAGAATTTTGTTAGCCCTCTTAAGGAATCAATTTTGTACAAAATTTTTCTCAGTGCTACTATATTTTTGAAAAATTTTTGGTGTTTTTATACTCAGTTGAGCAGAGCTCACAGAGTATATTAAGTTTGATTGGATAACGGTTGGTTGTACATATATAAAGGAATCGAGATAGATATAGACTTCCATATATCAAAATAATCAGGATCGAAAAAAAATTTGATTGAGCCATGTCCGTCCGTCCGTCCGTCCGTCCGTTAACACGATAACTTGAGTAAATTTTGAGGTATCTTGATGAAATTTGGTATGTAGATTCCTGAGCACGGACTATAACGACGCCCACTTTTTCGATATCGAAAATTTCGAAAAACCGAAAAAGTGCGATAATTCATTACAAAAGACAGATAAAGCGACGAAACTCGGTAGCTGCGTTGAACATATGACGCAGAATAGAAAATAGGTAAAATTTTGGACAATGGGCGTAGCACCGCCCACTTTTAAAAGAAGGTAATTTAGAAGTTTTGCAAGCTGTAATTTGGCAGTCGTTGAAGATATCATGATGAAATTTGGCAGGAACGTTACTCCTATTACTATATGTATGCTTAACAAAAATTAGCAAAATCGGAGAACGACCACGCCCACTTTTAAAAAATTTTTTTTTTAAAGTGAAATTTTTACAAAAAATTTAATATCTTTACAGTATATAAGTAAATCATGTCAACATTCAACTCCAGTAATGATATGGTGCAACAAAATGCAAAAATAAAAGAAAATTTCAAAATGGGAGTGGCTCCGCCCTTTTTAATTTGATTTGTCTAGGATACATTTAATGCCATAAGTCGAACAAAAATTTACCAATCCTTGTGAAATTTGGTAGCGGCTTAGATTCTAGGACGATAACTGTTTTCTGTGAAAAAGGGCGAAATCGGTTGAAGCCACGCCCAGTTTTTATACACAGTCGACCGTCTGTCCTTCCGCTCGGCCATTAACACGATAACTTGAACAAAAATCGATATATCTTTACTAAACTCAGTTCACATAATTATCTGACTTTCTATTATCGTAAAAGATGGCCGAAATCTGACTATGACCACGCCCACTTTTTTGATATCGAAAATTACAAAAAATGGAAAAAGTGCCATAATTCTATAACAAATACGAAAAAAGGGTTGAAACATTGTAATTGGATTGGTTTATTGACGCAAAATATAACTTTAGAAAAAACTTTGTAAAATAGGTGTGACACCTACCATATTAAGTAAAAGAAAATGAAAAAGTTCTGCAGGGCGAAATCAAAAGCCCTTGGAATCATGGCAGGAATACTGTTCGTGGTATCACATATATAAATAAATTAGCGGTACCCGACAGATGATGTTCTGGGTCACTCTGGTCCACATTTTGGTCGATATCTCGAAAACGCCTTCACATATAAAACTACCACCACTCCCTTTTAAAATTCTTATTAATACCTTTAATTTGACACCCATATTGTACAAACACATTATAGAGCCACCCCTGGTCCACCTTTATGGCGATATATCGAAAAGGCGTCCACCTATAGAACTAAGGCCCACTCCCTTTTAAAATACTCATTATCACCTTTCGTTTGATACCCATAATGTACAAACGCATTCTAGAGTCAACCCTGGTCCACCTTTATAACGATATCCCGAAAAGGCGTCCACCTATAGAACTAAGGCCCACTCCCTTTTAAAATACTCGTTAACACCTTTCATTTGATACCCATATCGTAAACAAATTCTAAAGTCACCCCTGGTACATCTTTATGGCGATATCTCGAAAAGGCGTCCACCTATAGAACTAAGGCCCACTCCCTTTTAAAATACTCATTAACACCTTTCATTTGATACTCATATCGTACAAACAAATTCTAGAGTCATCCCTGGTCCACGTTTATGGCGATATCTCGAAAAGGCGTCCACCCATAGAACTAAGGCCCACCCACTTTTAAAATACTCATTAACACCTTTCATTTGATACCCATATCGTACAAATTAATTCTAGAGTCTCCCCTGGTCCACCTTTATGGCGATGTCTCGAAAAGGCGATCACCTATACAACTACCACCACTCCCTTTTAAAACCCTCATTAATGCCTTTAATTTGATACCCATATCGATCATACACATTCTAGAGTCACCCCTGGTCCACCTTAATGGCGATATCTCGAAAAGGCGTCCACCTATAGAACTAAACCCCACGCCCTTTTAAAATACTCATTAACACCTTTCAGTTGATACCCATATGTACAAACGCATTCTAGAGTCACCCCTCGTCCACCTTTATGGCGATATCTCGAAAAGGCGCCCACCTATAGAACTAAGCCCCACGCCCTTTTGAAATACTCATTAACCCCTTTCATTTGATACCCATATCTTACAAACAAATTCTAGGGTCACCCCTTGTCCACCTTTATGCCGATATCTCAAAAACGGTGTCCACCTATGGAACTAAGGATAACTCCCTTTTAAAATACTAATTAACACCTTTTATTTGATACCCATATCGTACAAACAAATTCTAGAGTCACCCCTGGTCCACCTTTATGCCGATATCTCGAAAAGGTGACCACCTATACAACTACCAACACTCCCTTTTAAAACCCTCATTAATACCTTTAATTTGATACCCATATCGTACAAACACATTCTAGATTCACCCATGGTCCACCTTTATGGCGATATCTCGAAAAGGCCTTAATCTATAGAACTAAGCCCCACGCCCTTTTAAAATACTCATTAACACCTTTCGTTTGATACCCATATTGTACAAACACATTCTAGAGTCACCCCTGGTCCACCTTTATGGCGATATCTCGAAAAGGCGACCACCTATACAACTACCACCACTCCGTTTTAAAACCCTCGTTAATACCTTTAATTTGATACCCATATCGTACAAACACATTCTAGAGTCACCCCTGGTCCGCCTTAATGGCGATATCTCGAAAAGGCGTCCACCTATGGAACTAAGGATCACTCCCTTTTAAAATACTAATTAACACCTTTCTTTTGATACCCATATCGTATAAACAAATTCTAGAGTCAACCCTGATCCACCTTTATGGCGATATACCTAAATGGCGTCCACCTATACAACTATGGCCCACTCCCTCATAAAATTCTCTTTAATACCTTTCATTTGATACACATGTCATACAAACACATTCCAGGGTTTCCCTCGGTTCATTTTCCTACATGGTTATATTCCCTTATGTTGTCACCATATCTCTCAACTGAGTATGTAATGTTCGGTTACACCCGAACTTAATCTTCCTTACTTGTTTTATTTATATTTTATTTTATTTGAATATTATACCGAATTGCCTTGGCTTCATATGGAAGTGCTCTCTCTTCGTACTTTCGTATTTAATTCAGGCACTATTTTATGAATGGAATTTATATGTGAGGTCATCGGGGAGTGCTGAAGCCGCATTTTTGTAATGTTTCATCTGTCGAAAAGCCGACTAGATCAAAGCCAAGTCTTTTTGTTAAACTTTTCCCTTTAAAGTTATTTTCTCCCGGCAGAGGAATTTCAACCCGAATCGTGCCACGATCGACCTGTTGACAAACTGATTGGGCCAAAGACACGTCTTGTTAATGTACAACTTTTTCTCTCAAAGCTGTTTTTACGGAGGTGGGATTTGAACCTGCACTCTTGAGATGATCAATCTGTTTATAAGCAGCCATAAGAAAAGCCACAAAACTTGCTCCCGAACTCTACAGCGTATTTGTATTTGCTATCAGTACCTGCAGTTTGGGGTCGTTATTTATGCAGCAGAAATCTAATGATGAAGGAAAACTTTCTTTTTGCCGTCAAATGGGTGGTACAATAATGAGCCTATAACCGACGAAGCAAAAGGCGTGAGCACCAAGTACTCTTATAGCTCGAAGTGTAAACATATGGATATATATCTAAAAATTAATGTTTCTAAATTAATTAGACCTCGCCCATGGGTTCAAGTTAAACTACAACTGACATAATTTTACCAGAAAAATATAATATCCGCAAGTTATTGTTTTATCGCCAATTCGTCGGCTTCTTATTGGTTTTTTATTGGCTTGTTTTAGATGGCTTGTTTTATAATGAAGTTGTATCGGTATTTATTATACCCAACTTTTATTGGTATCCGTACCGTAAAAAGCAGATGAATTGTTGTCAAAAAATTGGTAATACGCCACTCAAAAGTTGGGCAATGCTTCGGCAAGAAATCAATAACTGTTCGATATGGAAACTATAAGTTTGCAAAAACTTGGATAGCATACCTAAAAATCGATTTCATTCCTATAATTGATAATACTTCGATAAAAAATCGATAAATTTTCCATAACAAATTGATAACTTTTCGATTACGACCCGATAACTTGTCAATAAGATTTCAAAAACTCTTCAACTAACTTTGCTGCCGAGAACTCGTCTATGCCTCGTTGGTAACACGCCTTTCCTTTTTTGGCCTTTCGTTGTTTGCCTTGCCTAGGGATCCCTGTCCCATCAAGTAAAACGGAATGTCACAACGTAATCGGGCTCTCAGCTATGTTTGAAGTTTCAGGTCCCTAGGTTATAGAAAAGTAGCCCAAAAACCCATCTCAACATCAAAAATATCGTATATATGATCTCGACCAATGCGCTACCTAGCGGACATTTTTCTTAATTTTGTTGCAGTTTCACGGTGTCCTGACCTATGTGTAAGGTTTCAAGTTTCTAGCTCAATCAAGAACTAGCGATCGGATTTTATCGCATGATTCTAGATATTCTGAATGAGTTTTCCAAATATTTTGCAATATCTTGATACCTGCATCACCAAGAAAAATGTTAATCCTAAAAAATACAACTTTGTATGGTCCAAAGCTATTTTAAAAGTTTTAGGTTTCTAGGTTATCGGGAAAGTACTTAAAAGAAGAAAATAAAATTTCCAATTTCGGTCGATTTTCTGAATTTCACGGACACCATTTAGCGATTTTTTTTTTTCGTCATGCTGCATGCATCGATATCCGACGTATGGTCCAAGTTTCAAGACTCTTGCTCTACGGGAGGTTAGTTTGAACTGGATGAGCCGTGAGAAATTCACATGTACTAAATGAGTCCATAGTGTAACCAAAAGTTTGTTTTAACGACCAAACTGAAAAACCCTATCAAAAACCAGGACCTAAGTTATAAAATAACTCCGTCCTCTTAGCAAATACTAGAAGCTTTCTGAAACCTTCGCCAATTGCTGACAGCTGTATCATTCCCTGTAGCTAGATTATTGGCCTGGAGAGCGCAGGGCACGAGCGAAACACATGCTCGGTCGTGTCCTCCTCTAACCCGCACTTTCAACTACTTTCACTGATAAGTCCAAATTTATAGGAATATGATGCCAGAAGGCAGTGTTTAGTCAGAATGTATGTGTATATGTACGGTTCTCCCTATTACAATTCAGGATATGCTTGCTCTTTTACACACTTGTAGATCTTGTGGTTTG
The DNA here is from genome assembly GCF_040869045.1 of Eurosta solidaginis. Lineage (NCBI taxonomy): Eukaryota > Metazoa > Arthropoda > Insecta > Diptera > Tephritidae > Eurosta > Eurosta solidaginis. The sequence goes on from NC_090323.1 coordinate 54,496,036, forward strand.
CGAGATTATTGCCTTAAAAGTTGAAGTGGCTGCAGCTTAAGCTAATTTCTTCCACTGATTCTACTGTTTTTGTTACGGATACTACTTCCGCCTGAAAAACACTACAGCTATCTGGCAGCTTGTATGATCTGATAATTTCCGAATCAGCACAGTATACCACAGAGCCTACTCCTTCCCCTACTTTGGAGCCATCGGTGGACCTATTTATCGCCTTGTTCGCCATTTGGGCACCCTTGTGCTCTTAGGGCTATAAAAGAGGTGGATGGTTGGCCGCTTTTATGGCAATAATAGCACATTCGAAAGGCAGTTACGGATTAAGCTTACTCTGTTTGTCCTGTAACTGATGACGCTATTTCAATATGGCCATATGGTCTACGCACAAGCCGTCTGAGGTACTGAGCGTCATTGCAGTTGTTAACGATATGTTCTATGCCAACGTAAAATGTGCCGAAGCGCATCCTTTGTGCCTTGAGCGCAGCCATCGTCGTTGTTTTAAGGGCTCCCCTTATGCTAATCATTAATATACGGCACCCCCTTTCTAATTATTTGAGGTAGATTCTTTACTATATTGAATTGAGTAAATTGAAAGGAAAATATTGGTTAGATATAGATATTTGTTGAAATATAGAGAAGAACGCAGTCCTTAATACCTTAATTACCAGTTGGTATGAGGCAAGGAGAGCTCGAAAGACTTCTTCCGCTAAGAACCCATCGTTGGCACCGAAAATAATTTCAGCGACAAAGATTCACAACTGAACCAGGAGTAAATATCTATCGGTCAATTCAGCTAAAACTAAACAGGTTCTGTTCACTAGGCAATATAATATTCCTGCGTTACAGCTGCCTGTGCTAGCTAGTATGACCCTGACGCTGAGGGACTCTGCGAAATACCTAAGAGTAATTTTGGATATGAAACTATGCTGGAGAGAAAACACTCAGGAGTGTATGAATAAAGCAACGGTGTACACTAGGGCGGAATCAATCCTTTAGTCTACCCGATCATTGCAGCGCCTTTCAGGCGGAGGTGGCTGCTATAAGCGAGGCAGTTGAGCACCTGAGAAATGCTGTTCACGGCTATAGCTTGCAAGAGGGGGCTCATTCGTTTCATCCGTCATCCTGGAAGGGATTGAATATGCCGCTCGCTACCTTTAAGCTAATTTTGAAAGGATTTTCATTAGAGAAGTGGGTGTGGGATGGAGGTATCTCGAATCCTGTTCCACACTAAATTTTGTGGCCTGAATGGGACGCAACACGCACAAGAAGTTTTTTTTTTCTTGAAAGGGGGGACATATCTCTGGTGGTTGGACTTATAACCGGCCATATAGCAATGCGGAAGCATGCAAAACGGCTGGGTTCTCCTTATAATGATTACTGCAGGAGCTGCATAGACGAAGAAGAGATAGAAACAGTCAAGTCTTTGCTGTGCGATTTTGCTGCGCTTTGGCACAAGAGGAAGACATCTCTGGAATCTCCCTTCTTTGACGATCTTTGTGATCTGGCTAAGTTGGAACCTAAGAAATTCCTGACATTTGCTGAATCGACCTGTTGATTTGGGTAGGGGAGAGATCCACGTGGTATCACAAAGGGACCTTTTGGGCCTAAGTGCAACAATTGCTACTTAAGAGTGGGCAGTTACAATTTGTATGAGGTTAAGTGCCTAATATTAGTTGCCATTTAGGAACATTTCGAATTCATTTTCATTGCGCTTTCTCTCTTATACATGAATTTTCTTCAAACATTTAAACAATTTTAACTTTCACTTAGTAGTATTCTCACGCCTACCCCAACCTACAAAGAAATTTCCTGTTTACGTACCTCATTCGAAATGCAATACATTAACGTTGTTGGTTTCTAGAAGCCCATTGCAAACACGGAATGTTGCTGACAAATAAAGCTACCGCTACAGCAGCACAAATCTGACAACACTTGCAGCAATATATATACATTACAACAACAACAATAAAAAATATATATTTATGCATATAGACTGAGTTACATTATTCGCCCTAGTCAAGGATATTAGGTAGCAGGTCTGCAGTACTACAACAAAAATGTCATGCTCTTTTGGTTACACTCTACTCCAGCTGTTGTAGCTTCTGTTGCTATTGCTGGTGTCACTGTCAATGTCATTTAATGCCAACAAAATTTAAAAATGTGATAAATAAAGCATCTGCATATTGGCCACAACAACGTTTGCTGTTGTTATGTTACAAGTGTTTGTGTATTCATAGTATTGAACATGGGTGTCTGTCTGTAAGTAGGTGATCTGCGCTAGTTTTGCCTTTTTTGCCAAAAACAAGCCAAGCGTAGTCACAGTAACGACACTGATTGCTCGTGCAACATTGACTTTTTTCTTATGTCAACCGCAATCTTTTTCAGACCAATATCAGTGACTCTTCCTTGCCTCTTTTTGCACCGCATAGTTGATATTCCACGATATTCTTCTTCAACAAAATATCTTCACACATTAGGTAGATTTGTTGCTGTCGCTGCACTTGGCACTCAAAGCACTGGCCATGGCTTTGCATTCAATATATGCGGGTGTTTACATATACAGTGTATGTATGTGTGTGTATCTTTATTTGAGTATTTGAGTTGATCCATTACCAGCATTGAACGAAGGTAACCAGAGCAATAACAAAAAAATGCATTGCGTGTTTAACAACACGATTGCATGAGTTGTATTTTGGTTGCAATTTCTGTTGCAACATTTTGTGTTGCGGATGAACGTACTTATGTATGTATAAAAATACATATTCGACTGGCTGTGCAGAATTGGCATTTCGTAAATATATTTTATAGTTAGCTGAATGAAGAAGTATATAGAATGGGAAAAAGGAGCTAGCGAGCTTTACAAAGCGTCACACTGTAGCACTTTGGCACGTTTTTGCTAATATGCGCAAAGTGCAAGCAACATGCAGACAACACGTTGATGACGCATCACACGCTTTAAAACAAAATAAATATTATTTGTGTTGCCCCTAAGAAATAAAAAAAATTAAAATTAACGTATTCTTTTGCAGTCAAATTGTAAAATTAAATTAATCTTTCAAAGAGTTGTCTGGAATCACTGAAAAGTTTAGTCATTTTCATAAATAACTTGTTCAACTCTTTTAGGTATTCGGTTAGGTCAACACAAATAAAGACAAAGACAGTTAAGACAATAAACTAAAGGACAATAAAAACTCTCCTAACGCTTGGGTCTGAGTCCACCCTCTCAAAATGATCCTTCTCCCCAAGGGTTAGTGCTTATTAACTACTCCAAACCCTCAAGCTTCAGTTGCCTTTATTTTGAAGGCCGCGTAACAAACAATCTTTGAGCCTCAGACTGCACTTCTTATGGCAGTGGCATCGGTTTAGAAGCTGACTGTAGTTGTACAAAAAACAACTGCAGCAGCTTTTCCAGAAACACATAATTTCAGACTATTTTGGAAAGGCCTCGTTACTTCAGAGTAATAACTACCTTATGCATAAATTCTGTGCTCCCCCATAAAGCATTCCACTTACATACACTACGCTTATGCGTTTACTTACCTATCCTTTATATTTTGAAATCTCAGTGAGCAAATATATTAACAAACCGAAAATGGGCCAAAGAGGAAGAGTTAAGAGAAAGAGTTGCGTTGTGTTTAAGCTGGCGTTATTATTGTTGTTGTTGTTGTAGCAGTGCTTCGCCCCATCCAATAGGTGCGACCAATCACAAATTTTTATCAATGTCCTCTAACGAGGGTGAAAAGAAACTTGTTGTTTCAACAGAGGTGGACCATAATTATAGGGATTTTAGAGGCTTTAGTTCCACATTACAATTGAGGAGATGGTAGGTGTCATGTGGGGACATATTGCAAGCAGGACATACATTTTGTATATCGGGGTTGATTCTGGATATGTAAGAGTTTAACCTGTTACAATATCCCGATCGAAGTTGAGCTAGAGTGACACCCGCTTCCGTAGGGAGAGGACGTTCCTCTCCAGCTAGTTCTGAGTATGTTTCTTTGAGAACCGGATTTGCCGGGAAATTCCTGGCACGGAGGTCTGACGCCTGCTTGTGGTTCTCACTGAGAATCTGCTTGTGCTTTTTTGCTTCACGGCTGTGTTCTCAGCTGCCGTATTTCCTCATAATTCTTACGGAGATGACCCCTTAAGCCCCTGGAGGGATGTCTGTTGGGATGCCCAGGTTTCTGGGTATTCAACAGAAACTGTTTGGTTAGCATTTCATTTCTCTCCCTAATGGGGAGTACTCTCGCCTCATTGTGCAGATGGTGTTCTGGGGATATAAGAAGACAGCCCGTAACGGTTCTGAGGCCTGTATTTTCTTCCAGTGACGCATAGCATACAACCGGCCGACCGATTTCTTTATCTTTACCTGAAGTGCTGCAAGAGATTTGAGGATTTTATTACGGCTCTGAATTTTCGGTACAATTGCGGCTGCATGCTCTCCAAATTGTAGATCCTAATCGAAAGTCACACCTAAGATTTTCAAGTGTACGTCAGTCAACTCTTTGATGAAAAGAGCTAAAAAGTATCCTGACAATTGCGTTTTCAATATGTGGTGTGCTTTGTTTACACTTATATCGTTTTCTTTTCTGGCTGAAGTGTTACGCTTTTTGTGCGCCGCGCAAGTGTTGTAAATATATTTTGTTCTATTCTAAAAAGCAGGTAACGACTTTACGGGGTATTTCGTTGTTTTGGGAAATTGTTGCCTGCTCGCAACGCAAAAGCGTTACAATTTTACCCTGCATAAAATGGCGGTGTGGCAGTGCAACTCTGCTACACCAGCTGATCGTGGCAATTTATTTTCGTAACTTCACAAATTGTTAGCGAAGAAAATTGAAATGAAGGAAATAATTGCTTATGAATTTTTATAATCATTGACAGCGCGTTTGTGAAAATTAGCTAATACACGGGGTAGCCATTTATGTTCTTTGCTTGCACTATAAATGTTGAAAATTTTCTGGGATACGAATAACTCTATTAAGACTTTACCGTTTACTTAGGCAACAATTTATTTCAGAAAAGAAAACGCTATTAGATTCCCGGCTATTGTAATATTTGCCTTTCAGAATAGAGCGGTTTAAGAAGCTGATTTAAAAAAATATGCGGCAGGGCAAGTCACGTTGGTACGATTATGTTTTACAAATATTGGAGTATGCAGCCGGGCTATCCACCAACAAAAGATTTTGGCGACTATGTGTTATAAAGTTTGTTCATGTGTTCAGCTTTAGAAGGCCAAGTAGCGTACTAAAAATGCAGATGCTAACGCCAAGGTCATAAGCAGTTTTAGTATCTCTCAAGAATAGCATTGAAATCTTTCCAATAAATGAACCAATTCATGACCTGATCATTTTTAGAAATTTTCAATTTTTAAGTAGTCTGTTAGTTTGCCCTTTTAGTACTTTTATCTTTATCATTTTCCTTATGGCTGAATGTATTTGAATGAAGTTAAGACCATTCATGATAGCCCATTTAGAGATATTGTTGAAAGTCCCAGCAATATTGAGTACATAACTAAAGTTGCTCTTGTCGAGAAAAGTTCAAAAATTGATGGAAAAAATAAATCAGTAAAATCCTAATTAAGTTGTCTCGTTCATGTTATACTTGTTAACGTCTCAAACATAAGAATGTCATAAAGGAAGATTATTTGTTCCGTTTTACTTCTCTAATATCGAATATCTTCTTGATGGCAAAAAGAGTTTCTCATTTTACTGTTTAAGTTTTTTGTGCTAACACCTTCATTTTATCCGCTTGCTCGATCACACTTTGGACCCCACAAGTGGTCAGCCGCATTATTAATTAGCTCAAAGGTATGTAAGTGAGTAATAAACCAACAAACATCTTGTCGCAAATTTTCCAGATAAATGCTAACCTTGCACACCTTCGCTATGCACTAGAACACACAGGAGATCAGATGAGCAGTTGATTAGGAAACAGACCCTCAAAACCATAAAATTGTGGTAGTTTTTAGCACTTAAACATTTTTAGGTGGGCATACATACATACGTTTGTTTCCATTTTTTTTTATTTTTGTTTTCTGTTTTTTTTTTTTTTTTTTTTGTTGCTAAGAAATAATATTTTCTTACAACTACACAAAATGTCCAGCTCTCCAAAGGTTCAACAAATATTTGCCCTTTATGCGTGGGCAATCAACAGCGAGAGTGGACAATTATAAAATGTTTGTTGTTGCTGTTTTTTTCCACTCAGTTCCCTTGCTGATGTTTATCAGAAATTGTACCTGAAATGCGAGCAAGGCTAAGAAGATTTGCGACTGTGCATTGTCAAAACAGTGTATGAAAACAAATCGCAATAAAAATTTTCTTAATTTGATTTAATTTTGAGCGAAACATTTCTTTTCTTGCCGTTTTTTTATTATTATGGGCCACGTCCAATTTCCACTTACTAAATTTTCTATTATGATTATTGTCAAAATACAATCCTTATACCAAATTTCGGTAGCAGATATGAAATTTATCTGGAGATCGCCCGGGATATGAGGCCAAGTCAAAAAAGAGACAACTTTACCAGAAACAAATAATATCGTGAATTATGAGAAAAGTCTTGTCGGATTGTTATCTCTAACAACCGATATTGAAAAATTATCATCCAAGTTTTCGGTTCGTTTTCGGCTAGTTATCGTCGAGTTATAGGCTTTTTTTGGTTTCTTAACGGCTTGTTATAGGCGCGCTACAGATATGTCATTTATTTTATTGCGAAGTTTTATCCGCAGCTTTTTATAACAAATCTATATGTCGTCGATAGCAGGTAACACTCCAACAAAAATTGATAGCTTTTAGATATCGTATCTAAATCTGCGGTATACTGTGCTGATCGGGAAATAAACAGATCCTACAGGCTGCCGGATTACTGTAGCCTTTTACTGGAGAGAATCGCGACAGGGAGAAGCATACATCTATATTGGGTCCCAGGGCATATGGGAATAGATGGAAATGAAAAAGCGGATGAACTAGCTAAAAAGGGCGCATCCCTTCAAGCTTGCTCTGTAGACGTCCCAATTAGACTGGGCGAGATTAAGCGAAGGCGAGAGGTGCACATGATCGACCAAGCACGAAAGGCTTGGGTTCAAGCATGGGGCTGTAAAGTGTCGAAGATTATGTGTAGGTCTTGCAACCTTAGACTAACAAAGTTGCTTCTATCATTAAAAAGAGAGGACTGTAGACTCATGACAGGTATTCTGACTGGACACTGCCTTCTGGCGTCACATGCATTTAATTAGGCTTGGTCAGTGAAAGCAGATTTATGAAGTGCGAGCTGGAGGAGGAAACGATCGAGCAGGTTCTGTACTCGTGCCTTGTGCTTTCCAGGCTAAGACTCCAGCTATTAGGAGTGGTACAACTGCCATATGTAGAAGCAGCAAGTGGCTTAAGTCTTACGAAGCTTCTAGTATTGGCCAAGAGGACGTCGTTACTTTATAACATAGATCCTGGTTTTGAAAGGGTTTTTCAGTTTAGTTGTTAAAACAAACTTCTGGTAACACTACGGACTCATTTAGTCTATGTGAGGCCCTCATGGACCCGCCAGTTCAACCTAACCTAACCTAGATATCGAATCAATCATTTCTATTACAAATTTATAGCTTTTGATAACAAAACAATAAAAAATCGACGAGCTTTCAATCACAAACTAAAAACACGACGAAGCACTACCATAACAAAATGGTAACTTTTTGAAAATATTTCGATAACTTTTTGATATTTAATCGATAATTTACACATCCATTTTTGGTAACATATCAATAGCTATTAGATAAAGATCAAAATTTTTCCATAACTAATCCATAACTTCGCTATAACAACCCTTTATCTCGTCAATGAAATAGCATATCCTCTTTGATAAACTTTTTTATCGATAGCAAATTTATAAGGCTCAGATAACAGATCAATGATTCGTCTACATCTTGGCGTTAACACACTTATAAAGAACCGATAACTCATCGATAAATAACCGATAGCAGTTCGATTAAAAATTGAGGCCACGCCGTCCGGTTTCGGTATCAGCTTCGAATTTGGTTTTGGTTTTGATTTCTAAGCTATATACGCTTTCTTCTGTCTTCCCCTAGTTTTGTGTCCTTTCCTTTCCTTCCTCTCCTTTCCTTTCCTTCCTTCTCCTTTCCTTTCCTTTCCTTTCCTTTCCAATCTTTTCCTTTACGTTCCTTTCCTTTCTTCCACTGTTCTTTCCTCTGCATTCCCTTCTATTTGTTGCCTTCCCCTCCCTTGCTTCGACAACGTGATGACAACCGTAAACATAGCTATATTCATCGACATCATAATCGATATGTTCTTAGACTGTTTTTTTTCTCCTTCCTCTTCTGTTTAATCTTCTTTTCATTTACTTATATTCCTTTGACGTTTCACTTTTTCCTTTATATATATATAGCATCTATTAGTGTTTTTGTCTTCGCTAATTTGCATTAAATGATTTGCTGTCTGATTTTGCTCATATAAACTCTACCACTTTCCGTGTTCCCATGTTACGCTACAATGTGGTGACATACCATTGCGCCTATATTCTGTATTCCCCCATACAGCATACCAATTCCATACACCGTGAGCAAGGGTTAGAAGGCATAAAAAAAATGTTGCTAAAATTGAGAGTAAAAGCTTGAAGGGTTCTGCCAGTTATTTCTGCTTCGGCATTACTGTTGCCAGTTAGTAGTATCACTAAGTTCATGCTGCGAGCATCACGAAAGCCTTATAAATCATAAGGACAGTTTTTCTCCCGAATAGATCAGGGGCCTTTGCCAACTACTCCTTACACCGACCACCATTACCAACTGTTTATCGGAACTGGTTTGATAAGAATCTTGTAGAGCAGAGCGTTATCTCATTTGGAGTTGACTCTACTTTTCAGTAATCGTCTCGCTCCAAAGCAGCACATCTTGGTAAGGGTTACTTTCCTATCGATTCCTTGGTTGGCTTTACCAAGTTTATAACCGTTACCAGTGACATGATCATCAAGGTACAGGTATCATTGCGCTTTACTTTGTCATCTTTCAATGCAAGATCCATTGTTTAACTCTTTACCCAAGCTAAGAATATTTCCGCGGTTGGCATATCTGTCGTAAGAGGCGACGCAAATCCAAGCACCAGAAGATTCGGGGGTTCAAAAAAACCGCTTTCGAGGCTAGCGCTACAAGCAGACCAGAGCATACGGGATTTAATCTGGGAAGTGGTTCCACACATCTGTAGCGTTCCTTTAGCATTCGGGGAGTGTTTTTCTTATAATTATAATATAAAGTTAGCTTGAAAAAATATAAAACTATCCAGCAGCGACGGCCGCCGCGGTGTGTTGGTAGCGTGCTTCGTCTACAACACCGAAGGTCATGGGTTTAAGTTCCGGGCAGAGCAACTTCAAAAATTTAGAAAAAGTTTTTTTAACTGCCATGAAATGCTCCTTAGTGAAAATTTATTTGCCTTGCAGATGCTTTTCGGAGTCGGCATGAAATATATAATCCCGCATGTTGTTAGAAAAAGTTAAAGAGATACACTACGCAAATCGGAAAAGTAGCTGGGCCTAAATCTTCTCGGCTATCAATCGCTTGCTAATTGACAAAGTACCAAGTACAACTTTTCTTATTTTCTTTTTTGTCCTGTCAATAGTCACAGGTCCGAGTATGGTTTGGGTTTCTTACCAAATCTATTTAATTTCTGATTTTATTTGTTTGGACCTTATTTATGTTCATAAGATCGCGAATAGTTTCGTTTATTTTCATACTCTGCTCACGGCATCTTTTCAATAATTGCTCGCATTTATGGTCTGCATTGTCTTTTTGTGGGCATTTTTTTGTGTTTATTTATTATATACCCTTATTATTTTGAAATGAAATTAGATTTACAGATGTTTCTCCCACCGTTTTTTATCGTTGCTAAATAATCTTCGTATATCAACAAGAAATGAAACCTACATACAAACACATATGCATACCTACAGTAAAGAGGTGTAGAGAACATAAAAGAACAAGTGATTTTTATATTTTGATAAAACCAGCATTTATTGTAAATTGTCATGTGAAAGAAGAAGAACGCAACGAAGGAAATCTTAGAATATTTGATTATTTTCCCCTATATCCAAATGATTATTAAAGATGTTAAATTTTTTGTGGCATAAAAAAAAATAATAAAGATGAAAAACTTAAGGCCATCAAATTAAAAGCGAGGAATTTGTTTAGTTTAACTAAAAGAGAGAAACTAAGAGCGATGTCACTGGACAGACAGTCAACAAGAATCAAAAAAAAAAAGTGTGGCCTTTCATACGGCTTATTTGATTCGGCCATAAGGCTTAAATGGCGGCAGCCGCGGTGCGATGGTAGCATGCTCCGACTACCACACCGAAGGTCCCGGGTAAAGCAACATAAACATTAGAAACAAGGTTTTTCAATTAGAAGAAAATTTTTATAAGCGGGGTCGCTCCTCGGCAGTGTTTGGCAAGCACTCCGAGTGTATTTTCTCCATGAAAAGCTCTCAGTGAAAATTCATCTGCCTTTCAGATGCCGTTCGGAGTCGGCATAAAGTCCCGACCCGCCAATTTGTAAGAAGAATGAAAAAGACGACACAAATTGAAAGAGAAGCTCGGCCTAAAATCTCTCGGAGGTTATCGCGCCTTATATTTATTTTATTTTACAAATCAGCGGAAATTATGGAAGAAGAGGGCTTAAGCTGCAGCCGAGTCGAAATATACATATATTGATAGCCAAAGAACCTTCTCTCTGGCTGGACCATACATCTATAATGGGTTTCTGTCCAAAAAGGGATAGAAAGTAACGTTTGGGACAAATCAAAGCAGACAAGATCCATCAAGCAGGAAATGAGTGGGCAGAAGCATACATAATACTCTCCCGGCTGGTGGATTTCTGGTCGAGTAGCGTTTCAGCCGATTCCTCCTATTCACTGAGCTAACTCGTTCATGTAAATATTGTGAGAAATATTAAATCAAGTATTCTTAGAGTTTATTAAAAGAATTTGTCAAATATTTGTTATTTTAATCCCACATCTCAGGTTTACTTTGAGTTAAAAGTTTAATTGTTATTCTTTAATTGGGCCTTATTTTAAAAAATTTAAGAAAACCTTTCCCTCAAAATAATGAAAAGTTGTATACAAAAAATAGAATTTTTTACTCATTCGTTTCAAATGTTCCTCAATTAAAAAAAAATTGTGTTAAGGAAATGTTTTTCATTATTCGAAGCAAATTCTTTTTACTTAAACAAAATTTTTGTAGATGTATGTTTAAAAAAATGTTCCCTAAAAATCAAAAGTTTCGTAGATTTGAACATAAATGACCTTCATAAATCAACCCTGTCTCAACTTCCAGTTCGGAAAGGCCCTATCTCTGAGTATCTTTCAAAAATGCGCTTTCTCAGTACTTGTTTCGACCACGTCTACTTCAGAACCAATTTCAAAAAAGACCTATTTCAGTTTTCTTTACATAAAATTACTACGTAACGTCAAACTAAATTGAATTTATTCACCTAAACAAACCCTGTTGTTTTAACCGTTTTCTACACAAATAAACAATTTTTGATCATACATTGAAGTCTTAGTTTTATTTTAATGTATACAAATTTGAAATAAGACGCCATTATAAGACGTATGATGCACCATATGTACCTTATTATTAGGTTAATCTACCAGCAGAGCAAACAGCGCCGTCGTCATGTTCCTTATTGCTCCAAAACGCGTATGCCATTTTTTGCTGGGAACAAACAATTGCTTGCATATGTCAGAGTATGATTTGTTCAAATTACTAGTGCAGCAGTCAGCTTGTAGCGCCGCAGGATATTTGTGGGCTACGTAAGTATTTGAAAATCAACAGTGCTGGTGATTAATTTTAATGAATATGACCTTTATGCTGCTTCACCTACTACTCATCTATCCTCAGCATATATAAAATATATTTTCCTAGACTGTATACCAGAGCTCCGGAGAAACTCCCAACTAATTTTAAATATAACTTATTGAGGGAGTGTTAAAAGATTAAAAGGGAGCAAATATATGTACTAGTTGAACTGGCATACGTTATACTTAATATTGTATTTTAAAATTAATTAGTAACGAATGCGATGAAGGATCGTACAGTTTGCACAGATTCAAGTCGGCAACACTGACATCGTTTGGTCTTGTGATATGATGCCGCTTTCAGTTGCATTAAAAGTATTCGGTAGCATCACCACCCAACATTAATATTTTAGCGAACATTAGCAATTTTTATACATCACTATGCCGCTAGTAAATAAGTGCTGTACAATAATAACAGCAAAGCAACAAATGACACATACATACGTCAAAACGGCAACAATTAAGAAATCGAAAATTCACACGTACACGTCAACTGCAGCTTAGAGCGACGACGGCACATATACACAGCAACAAAGAGCGCAGATAACATCTCTCACGCAAAAACATGTATATAGTTAAATTTAATTTGAGATGCAGACACGAGAAAGTCTAGAGCCTGGTAGAAAAATGGGAGCGAGGTAACTGAGAGTATAAGAGCAGCTCAAACTAAGGGATTGTTAATCAGTTTGATTTTAAACGTTGTATGTGCAGAACGCGAGTATTTTAGTTGTGAAGTAATACTACTATAGTAGTGTTGTATGTAAAAAACCTTTTGCTATACTGAATATTTGAGTTATTTATTCGAAAGATTAGCGATTCTAACAACAACAGGATGTGCAGAATAAATAACTATTTCCTGAAATTCGTGATACCACTACATGCTACTCTACTGTAGCAGCGATCAGCTAGCGAATGAGAATGCATAGACAACAAGTAAGTAATCACTGGCAAGCACTTTATTCACACGACCGTTGCCTAACCACGAGGGAGCAAACTTCTCAAACTGTTCATATCAACTAAAAACTTAGTAGAAAGAATTTGCATTGGATAGAGCATCGAAGGCGCGACCTAAGGGAAGTACGTACCGCCAACATTTTGTGTGAACAGATGTATTTCTCCTATCATGTACAGCCAGCCACGTTTGATTAGAAGTTGACCTCGGTCGCCCACTACTTTTGGTGTGTCCGGCGAATGTGCGTGAAGTAAACTAGATCCTGCCACCTACTTCTACCAGACACAGGTGCATTCACCTCCACTATAACTACGGGGACATATCACACTGTTATTGAATAATATACACCAATCCACCGATTCATCAGCTACGAAGTGCCGGACATCGATTTCACCAACCACCGTTTGCCTCGAAATCAATCAACCGATTCGTCATCTACGCATAAGCGAGTAAACAATCCTTTTCACGGATCCACCGATTAGTCGGCTGTGACTCGCCGGACACTATTTCCACCAACTACCAGTTGCTTGGAAAATGATCAATCGATCTGTCATCTGCGCGCCACTAATTCACCAATCCAATCCACCGACAACCACCGATCGGTCTTCTGCAATTCGCTGGGTATCGACTGCATCAACCATATGTTGCTTTAAAATTTAGACATCGATTCGTCATCAGTGATTCACCAATCATACTCACCGACATTCACCAGTTCACTGATTTATAATCCACAGCTCGCCGAGTATCGATTCCAACCACTACCGGTTACTTGTGAATCAATCCACCGATTCGTTATCGCCGCCACCAACCGTATGTCAAACCACCGAAACCCTGCTCTAGCAATGGATAAGACACTAGTCTCCTGTAAACTCCGTCACCGGCATCCAACAAACAGTTCACCTATTACCAAGCAACTGTGGGGTGTGCGTAAACTGATACAGCTTTCACCGAAACATGATCATTGTTCAAAGATTGCACCAGCAACTGTAAGCAGTTCGTCAGCCGATACACTATTCACCCGTGTTCCGCTGGCTGTCCAACGATTCCATCGGCAGTCGGATGCTGTCCATCGCTTCCACGCCTGTCACATTTTACATAAAGCAGCGTTCGGGTTCACTTCCCCTCTAACATTTCACTAGATTTAATTCTCCACCACGGTGCATGTGTGTATATTTCTGAACCAAATACCACCAACAAGGTAACGTACAATCATTTAGAAAGGAGATATGTTCCTCCTCGTCTTTGGATTGACTGAGTGCTACTCCATCCTTCGAAGAAACCCACCTTACAAAGTAAGAAGAATTTTCGGGAGTTTAAACTAAATGGAAATAAAATTCGGAGTCCTTATCCTGCCAAATTTTCACACCAATTTTTCATTTTGAGCCCGATTTTATATTAGATCTAACTATTATTTTGGAGCCCTGCTCTATTCGCTTCGCTATGTGCGTGCATATGTTACCAGTGATATGCTTATCTTGTTAAAGACACCTTGCTGTCAAATTTAGTGATATATAAAATAGCTCATTAAATTTGGCTAATAAGGGTTGTCAAAGTGCTTGTTTACCTGATCAAGTTACTTAAGATCTTTGACTGCATTTATTTTATGCGTCTTCACAAAAGGGTTCTCGCATTTATTGTATGCAGCATTTTTATCATATTTTTTTATTTCATGCTTGTAGACAGATATTTTTCTTTCATTATATTTGTTGGACAGTTGTTTATTACAACAACCTAACCAAAATATTTCTAGGAAATAATCAAGTACTTATGCGGTGGCGCTGTAAATTTTATACGCAGACGCCTCTTTCGTCGTAGGTGGTACATATGGATGCTGGATGACAGCATACTTTTTATGTCACATATGACTGCAGGAGGTATTTGGTTCACAGCTGATATTGAATGTCACATGCAGTGCTTTGGAAATACAAAAATTGTAGCAATATGTGGTTTAAATTATTGGTTATTAATGGGCTAAGTTGGACCACACTATATACATATTTTGTAATTTTTTGGGGTCGTGTTTACACAAAATTCTGGGAATGAACATCAATAAAAACTGTTTTTTTTTTTTGACCACCTGAAACGAAGTACAAACTGATCAGTTTAATATAAAATATAGATCTGCTCATATATCAACACTTATTATTAAGATAAACTAAAAGAAAATGAAAAAAATTTTGAATTGAACAGCAGGTTATATAGGAAGGTTTTGGCAAAATAGACATAGGCTAGGTTAGGGTAAACTGGTTGGTCCGTGAAGACCTCATGGTGTCACCAAAGTTTGTTTAACGACTAAAATGAAAACCCTTATCAGAAACCATTACCATTATTATAAGAACTCCATCCTTTTGGCAAATACTATAAGCTTTCAAGAGGCTATGTCACTTGCTGCTTCTAGATCTGAAAGCTGTGCCACTATTTAAAGCTAGAGTCCTAGACTTGCGAGTGCAGGGCACAATCCCAAAACATGCTTGATAGCTTCCTACTCGAACATATTTCGTATATCTGCTGCAACTGATAAGGTCTTATTTCAAATCATGTGACGCCAGAAAGAAATGTGCAGTCAGATTACCTATCACGAGCCTGCAGTCCTCTCTTTTCAATGATAAAAAATAACTTTGTTAGTCTAGGGAAGAAAGACCTGCACTAGATCTTCGACACTTTGCAGCACCGCGCTTGGCTCCACGCCTTTCCTGCTGGTCAACCATGAGCAGCCCTCGCTTCTTCTAGTCTCGCCAAAGCTGGAAAGAACGTCTACGGTACAAGCTTCATGCGATGCGCCCTGCTCAGCTAGCTCGTGCGCTTCCTTATTTTCATTTTATACCATATGCCAAGGGACTTAATATGGACGCTTATTTAGGCCTATCCCAATTCCTTCTAATGCTTGCTAACACTCTAATACAATTTTAGATTTTGTGGTATGAGAAATTATAGCCTTAGTTTCTGATTGGCTGTGGAAAAATTGATGCGGCTGCAGTTTACGCGTTTTTCCTCTAGTGTTTCTACTGCTTTTGTCACGGCTTATACTTCAGCCTGAAAAACACTACAATAATCTGGCAGATTGTAGGATTTGTATATTTCCGTATCTCATTAGAATACCGCAGACCCTACTCCTTCCATTACTTTGGAACCATTTGTATATACGTATATCGACTAGTGTTTCTGTCTGGAATGATTCCTAGATATTTGGAAAAATGTTTTTCCTGCAGAGTCAGACCTCCTAGCTTAGGCCGAGATTCATTCGAAACATAATACTTCCTAATAAATATATCCGTCTTTTCCTCGCTGGGACGTGACACGACATCAGATGACCAAGTATGTTTCTACCGTAGCGCCAAATCCTTCAGAGGGATTATTGTTGGAAAGCACTTTCCACTTATTAAAATTTCAACGTCATCCGAGTAGGTTTGATGTTTATCACGTAGCGCCAAATCCTTCAAAGGAATGATTGTTGGAAGGCACTTGTATCCAAAGGCACCCTTAATTTAAAGGCACCCTTAATTTTCAGTTTGCAACCTTCCTAATATTCACAAAGTGTTCTCAAATTTTCACGAGGCATAACCTACAAAATATACTTTTTTAGTCACATACATATAAAAAAACAATAACTGAATGCACTGCTTTCATCACCCACATGCCAGTTATAGATCACGTTTGTTATGCGAATGTCAACAAAAAAAAAAAAAAAAAAATAAAACAATAAAAAATTAAGCCTAACTATAAATGACTAAGGCAGTAAATAGACGTCGATATTCCAAGTTAGAAAAGGCGAAACGGCGCATTTCAATTGACTTAAATTTTTTATTTTATTGTTTATTTATCATTTTGTATGTGTCGCAAATATTTTGCGTTTGTGTTAATTACAACTTGTAGTTGTTGCAATAATTCGCTTTACATTCGGCGCGCGCTTATATTGTAGAACAAATGTAAATTAGTCATTTTTTTTTTTTTTATTATCTTTGGCAGAAGACCATTTTTGCAAAAATTAATCAAACACGCACGCACCTCGTAGACCAAATGGGGGTCCATTATTGTTAGGCCTAACATTTGCTTTTATGAATAAATAGTTAATATTGTAAATGATTGCATAGTTTTTATAAATGTATGAATGTAAGTGTATTTTTTGCTTGCGTAATTCCAACACGCTTCTTGTGGCACTCAAAGCAAGCGGCACGCCTTTAGCACGAGTTCGAACTCTAAATTCATTAAAATGGTTTATGCGCGCGTTTAAAAAATTTAACGTAACATAATAGAATTGGTAGTATGTTTGTTTGCACAATACAAGTTTAAGTATATACATAGACATATATAAAATATTACTCTTTTTTGGGTGTATAACCCAGTTCCGTCTTACAAAATCCCGAAAATTCATACTCCCGACATGACCAAATCCCTACATAATCAAATCCTGGCAAGATGTTAATTGGGAAATCACACATGATGTCATAAAAATGCCCATCTTCGGTATTGTTCTACTATCTTGGACATTTCAGCACAACAACACTTACCCGATCCAACACCAGCTACGCTATCCATAATATTTTTTGCGCAAAACCTCTTTTATGCGTAGGCGTAATGTGTTATGAGGAAATTTTAGTACATTTGTCTTGAGTATGTGTTGTAGGCATTTTGCCTAGTCGCAATATTATCTTATCGGGATTTTGTTATGTCTGGATTGTATGTTGTCGGAATATCTTTAAAATGTCGGGAGTATAAATTTTCTTGATTATGAAAGTCAGGATAATGAGGTGCACCCTATATTTTTATACTCAGTGTGTATTTGTGCACAAGCATATTATTATTTTGGTTGTATAATGGTAACACGTAATGCCTTACTGGAATCGAGATAGATAAATACTTCGTTATATCAAAATTATTGGCATTTTTCAACTTTTATTGAAAAAGATGGACCGCAAATTATTTGAATGGTCGGCAAGCGTGGGTTCAATTTAGGCACGAAATCTCAAAACCTAAGAAAATCAAACAAGGGGTACCACAGGGTGGTGTCCTGTCCCCGCTTCTGTTTAATTTCTACATGTCAAAGCACCCTCCTCCACCAGAAGGAGTTACAATCATCTCATATGCCGAAGACTGCACTATTATGGTAACAGAACCTGGCCCTTTCATTGATGAATTAGTTTCTAAAATAAGCAGCTATCTCCCCAATCTTTGTAGTTTCTTCATCTCACGCAACCCGGCATTATCACCGACAAAATCCACGGCCACTATGTTTACGACGTGGAAGAAACAGATGCCGAAAATAGCGAACGTTCACGTCGATGGTGTCACACTACCTACTGTAAGTCACCCAAAGATCTTAGGGGTAACGTTCGATAATCTTCGAACCTTCATGACGCATGGCACCGAAATTATATCTACAGTACAAAGCCGCAACAAGATCCTCAAGTCGCTTCACGGCAGCACCTGGGAAAAGATAAAGAAACGTTGCCAAATACGCACGAATAAATTGGCCGGCCGTTCATGAGCTATGCGTCATCAGTTTGGTCGCCTGGTATTAAAAACACATACTGCAGGCCTGTGAAAATTCTGTAATCAGTACTGCCATCGGATGTCTCCTTATGACCCCCGAGCTCAACATTAAAGAGCACAAATTACTGTGACGAAATCCGGCACCTACCAAAACAGCCGTTTGATCCAGACAAACATAAGCAGGCCCTATTCCAAATCCACACAGAATGGGTAAACGCTTTTGCCAGTACGCGCCCAGTGAACCCTGTTATTAATATGCAATATCCTACCCTTGTAGAAGAATAAAGACATGAGTTACCCTGGTGCAACTTCGTTATGGATAATATAAAAAGTTAAACTCTTACTTTGCCAACCATCTTTTCGATTGTAATGTAGAACCTATGCCTCTAACACCAATCTCTCTATGGTCCGCCCATGTTGAAAGAACCAGTTTCGTTGGACTCCCGTTAGAGGACTTTGGTGACAATTTGTGAGTGGTCGTCTCCATTGAATGGGAGAAGCACTGTTAACACAACAACAACAACAAAATTAGCATTTTGCACATTTCACATCAAAATATTTTGATTGAGTCATGTCCGTTAGACTGTCCGTTCCTCATTAACAGGATAGCCTGAGTAAAAACTAAGATATCTTTGTGAAATTTGGCATACCGGCTTGCCTTAGCTTAGAATATATTTTTGTTGAAAACGAGCGGAATCGAACGATAACCACACGAGTGAATCGCTTTCAATATTTTTAAGAATATAATTTTAAAGTTTAAATAAAAATAAATGTAAAGCGCGATAACCTCCAAAGAGATTTTAGGCCGAGCTTTTCATCCAATTTGCGTCGTACTCCTTTTTAATTTTTCCTACAAATTGGCTGGACGGGGCCTACTTGTTTCATTCATCAGATTTAAATTTTTATCCATATATAATCAACTTTCCGCAAATAAATACAAAAAACAGTTTAATTTAGTTAAGAATATAAAAATGAAATTGTTCTACAAAAAATGTGTCACCAGCGATATTTTAAAATGGGTTATTTGAAAAAAGCATACACGCTTTTTTTCTCGATACATAAATATGTGATTTGTGATAGATTAAAATCACGTTCATCCCCTGAGAACTCAGTCTTATGTAGAAAAAGAACACAAAAAGGTCCTCAGCGATATTCACAAAAATACGTCGGATTTCAATGGTAGGAATTTTCCGACGTACCCCGCTTCTAAAGCTAAATACCCCGAACTCGAAAAAGTGGCAAGAATATACCTATCCAGAGTCGCATCACCTTACCTCAACTTCGATCTGGCTATTGTAACAGGTTAAACTCTTACCTATCCAGAGTCAACCACGACACACAAAATGTATGGCCTGATTGCAACGTGTCCCCACACGACACCAACCATCTTTCCAATTGCAATTCGAAACCAACATTTCTAACATCTCTTTTCTCTGTTCCACACTTGTTGAAACTACTAGTTTTATTTGACTTCAGTCAGAGGACTTTATGTGGTCGCACCCATTGAAAGCAGTTAAAAAAACATTTGGAATACCTTGTAGAACTCTACCAAAAGCGTTAAACGAAGTTTACAGACAAGAGGAAGTTCTTTTCTAAACACTTCCATTCATTTTGACTTCCCTTATATTAGGTCGGTTGAATTTTTTTCCGCTTTTCATACAAATTCTGCAATCGGTTTTTAAGTAATTTCACACTGAGCTACAAACGTAAACCTTTCCATTTAGGTTAGAACACCGTGACAATGCAACAAAAGGAAAAACGTCCGTTAGGTGGCGCACGGATCGAAATAATTAGATAAGAATTTGGAAATTTTCAAACCAGCTTTTAAGTAACTTCTCAATGAGCTAGATACTTGAAATATCAAACCTAATTCAGAGGTTGATGACAGCAGATGACACGATACAAAAAGAGGGGGGCGCACGGACTAAGATATTTAGAACAAGTAAGGAAGACTAAGTTCGGGTTTAACCGAACATTACATACTCAGCTGAGAGCTTTGGAGACAAAATAAGGGAAAATCACCATGTAAGAAAATGAACCTGGGGTAACCCTGGAATGTGTTTGTATGACATGTGTATCAAATGGAAGGTATTAAAGAGTATTTTAAATGGGAGTGTGCTATAGTTCTATAGGTGGACGCCTTTAAGAGATATCTATTTTACAAAGTTTTTAGTTAAAGTTATATTTTGCGTCAATAAACCAATCAAATTACCATGTTTCATGCCTTTTTTGGTATTTGGTATAGAATTATGGCATTTTTTTTTTCATTTTTCGTCATTTCCGATATCGAAAAAGTGGGTATGGTCACAGTCGGGTTTCGGCCATTTTTATACCAATATAGAGTGAATTTAGATAAGTACGTGAACTAAGTTTAGTAAATATATATCGATTTTTGCTCAAGTTATCGTGTTAACGGCCGAACAGAAGGAGAGACGGTCGACTGTGTATAAAAACTGGGCGTGGTTTCAACCGATTGTGGCATTAAAAGTATTCTAGATACATTAAATGAAAAAGGGCGGAGCCACGCCCATTTTGAAATTTTCTTTTATTTTTATATTTTTTTTTGTATCATATCATTACTGGAGTTGAATGTTGACATAATTTACTTATATACTGTAAAGATATTAAATTATTTGTTAAAATCTGACTTAATCAAATTTTTTTTTTAAGTGGGCGTGTTCTTCATCAGATTTTGCTAATTTTAATTTGGCACATATATAGTAATAGTAGTAACGCTCCTGCAAAATTTCATCGTGATATCTTCAATGACTGCCAAATAACAGCTTGCAAAACTTTTAAATTACCTTCTTTTAAAAGTGGGCGGTGCCACGCCCATTGTCCAAAATTTTACTAATTTTCTATTCTGCGTCATAAGGTCAACCCACCTACCAAGTTTCAACGCTTTATCCGTCTTTGTTGGTAATGAATTATCGCCTTTTTTCAGTTTCTCGAAATTTTCGATATCGAAAAAGTGGGCGTGGTTATAGTCCGATATCGTTTATTTTAAATAATGATCTGAGATGAGTGCCCAGGAAGCCATATACCAAATTTTATCAAGATACCTCAAAATTTACTCAGGTTATCGTGTTAACGGACAGACGGACGGACATTGCTCAATCAAATTTTTTTTCGATACTGATGATTTTGATATATGCAAGTCTATATCTATCTCGATTCCTTTATACCAGTACAACCAACCGTTATCCAATCAAAATTAATATACTCTGTGTGCAAAGCACGCTGAGTATAAAAATGAAACGGAACGGACGGAATTTTGGGATTGAGTTTTATGTAAGTTCTCATTGAGCTACAACTGTAAAACTTCACGGATAGGATAAGACGCCGAGAAAATTTAAGAAAAGGAGAAAAAATTCCGTTAGGTGGGGCACGGATATAAATAATTAGATAAGAATTTGGAAATTTTGTGTTTTGAGATCGATTTTAAAGTAACTTCTCATTGAGCTACAAACATGAAAGCTCAGAGAGAGGTTAAGACACCGTGACAAAGGAACAAAAGGAGAAAAAAATTCCGTTAGGTGACGCACGGATCGAAAAAGATATAATAATTTGGAAATTTGAAACCAAGTTTTAGGTAACTTCTCGATGAGCTAGATGCTAAAAATTTAGAACTTGATTCAGAGGTCGATGACTGCCGATGACACAATACTAGGGGGCGCATGGTCTGAGATATTTATAGCGTTTTCTTTTCTGGCTAAAGTGTTACGCTTTTTTACGCCGCGCCAGGCTTGTTGTTCTGTACTAAAAAATAGGCAACGCCTTTACGGGGTATTTCGTTTTTTGTGAAAATTGTTGCCTGCTCGCAACACAAAAGCTTTACACTTTTACCCTCTATAAAATGGCGGTGTGGCTGTGCAACTCTGTGAAACTCTCAATTCGCTCTTAAGTTCCACATATACTCTGTTAATGTGAGTGAATATGGTGAGTTGAATTGTTCTTTGTATGCACTATAAATGTTTAAAATTTTCTGGGGTAGGAGTAACTCTATTAAGGCTTTACAATTTACTTAGGCAACAATTTATTTCAGAAAAGGAAACGCTATTAGAAAAATCAAACGGAACGGAGGGAATTTTGGGATTGATTTTTATGTAAGTTCTCATTGAGCTACAAAGCGTTTTAAACACTTCCTTTATATAAATGGACAAAAATCAGCGAAAAATGTCTCCTTATATAAAGACATATTCTTGCTAAACATTGATTTTTAAATTTTGGCATAGAAATTGCAAAAATATTTATGAGAAGTAAATATATAAATGTGGAGCGCAATTGATGGAATAATAATATCCCCTTTCCTACCAACTTTCCAATCCAAGTAATGTGCGCTCCAACTTTGTATTTTTACTTCTCATAAATATATTTGCCTCGCAGGTGCCGTTCGGAGTCGGCATAAAACAATTAGGTCCGCTACCGCCAATTTGTAAGAAAAATTAAAAAGAAGCACGACGCAAATTGGAAGAGAAGCTCGGCCTCAAATCTCTTCGGAGTTTATCGCGCCTTACATTTATTTTTTTTTTAACATGTTTACAATTTCTACGTCAAAATTTAAAAATCAAAGTTTAGCAAGAATATGTCTTTAGTTAGTTAGTTAGTTATTTTATTTATTATATTACAACAAAGAATTACAAAAGAAGAAATTGCAAGACTATACTTTAAAATAATAAATAATGGTTCTGAGACACTAATATTAATTGTTGTGTGTCTACATAGCACATATAGTTAAAAACAATAGTTTAAGCAAATTCTGTTACAATAAGTTCCCTATATTTAAGGCGTAAGTAGTAATAGTGTAGCGAGTGATAGTTACCACCACTATGAATAGTTAAAACCTTTTGCAGGTCCAAAAATTTCTCACTAAAACATTGAAACCGGATATCTGTGTAAATAGGACATACCCCAATAAAATGAAAGGTGTCTTCAGCAGTACATAAGTTGCAAACCGAACAGTTTACAGAAGTGACATTTTTAAAAGCTCTTGTATCGAGGTTTAGCAAGCCACCCTTAGTGCGAATGATCAGACTTATGGCGTAGGCCGAAAACTCATCGGAGAAGTAAGTAGCGTCCATAGGAATCAAGTACGGGTAAAGATCGTGTGACCTAGATTGGAGCGCACTCTTGGTGTAGCTAGCAATCTCTTTTTGCAGCAATCTCTCTAGTACTACAGGAATTCGCAGTTTTAGCGCTGCAGACGAGAAACACGCTGAGGGTCCATATCAACACTTACATAAACATTTTCCCAGTTTTTCACCCAGTACGAGCATTGACGCACTGTCTCCTCAGCTACAATGCGTGGCAGACTATTTGGTGATAAACCAAAACAGCGCGCGATATAATACATGTGGGTGCTTAAGGTATGGTAGAACAATGAACATAAACCTGATTCGAGGTGCAACATATAGTTTGGAGTGTTAGATGGGAGAAATATAAACTTTTTTATAAAGAACCGCAGGAGTTTCTCTACGGATTCAAACTTATAAATACCCCATAGTTACATGATAGACCTGGACGCCGCATCGAAAATGTTCATCTTTTGCGAGATGAATGCGAGAGAATTCTAGGATTATTTATATATTTGAGCCATGTAGCAACTATAGCAATTTTAGCTTCTGGCAGTATCGCATCTAAGTGCTTTATGAAAGAAAGTTTATAATTTAAAAGCACGCCTAAGTATTTGTACTTATTTACAATCTCAATAGTGTCGTTACCATAATTCCAGCAACACCCCGCGGGCATCCTGCTAGCTTCCCTAAAAACTAATATTTTGGATTTAGAGAGATTAACTGTCAAACCCCACTGCTTACTGTAAAGGTAAAGCGCATCTATAATTTTCTGTAAAAATGTCGCAGAGCCTGCCAGAAGCTCAATATCGTCAGCGTACAAAAGAACTTTAACTACAGCGTCAGCAACCTTTACACCACAGGGGATAATGTCACTTAAGTCATTAATATATAAAGAGAACAGAGCTGGACTTAGCATGCACCCTTACCGTACACCCTGTTTAACAGAAAATGGTTCCAAAAGCACTCCATCCATCCAAACCTGACTAGTTATATCTTCATAAATTAAGTGAAATACCTCAATAATGTGACTAGATAGACCGCTGGGCAAGCTTGCAGAAAATCACATTCCGTGGAACTGTGTCAAAAGCACATGAAAAATCGACAAAGAAAGCGAAAGTTTTGTTTTTCGCACTAAAGTTCAAGTGTACAATACTGGTTAGGTTGAACACATTGTCAATTGTTGAATAGTTTTTGCGGAATCCCGCCTGAAACTCGGTAATAACGTTCTTGCAATCGAGCCAAGCGTTAATGCGACTCAGAAGCAGAGCAGCGAAAATCTTATATATGGTGTCAAACAGTGATATTCCCCTGTAGTTGGAAGGAAGGTCAGGGTCGCCTTTTTGAAGACGGAGATAACAATTGCGCTGCAGAAACATCTGCGGAATCTGTTTCTTAAGAAATATCGCATTGAGCAAAGCCCGTAATTCTGGTAAGAGACACTGCGGAGCGTACATGTAAAATTCATAAAAAATTCAATCCTGACCCGAAGCTTTGTTGTCTTTAAGACTTTTCAATACAAGCTGTAACTCGCGTAGCTCAAAAGGAGAATCCAGAAAAGGGTCTATCACTGAAGGTAAGGTCCAATGCATGCAAGGTGCCTCTACTGTACTAGATAACAATAACTTGAAGTGGTTGTAGAAATCTGTCAAAGATAGACTACAGGACTTTTCAAAGAGTTAGCAATCCGCCACCAGTCCCTTATGCTTCTCACCGTACTTAAGAGGTCAATATCCTTTCCTTTATATTCCAGTTTTTTCTCAGAGCAAAGCTTGTAGTAACTTGAACGTAATGCGACATGCGATATACGAGCTGCTTCCAAGCCACTCCTCCTCAACTCGTCTAGGGCTTCAAAGCACTGGTTGTCAAACCAACTCTTTTCTGGGACGTATTTTGATTTTCCAGGACTGTCGCGGGCAACAAGGGACACCAAAACCAACACGTCCGACTACTCTCGTTAGTATCGTAAGCTTCTTAGCTTATGTCTTTATATAAGGAGACATTTTTCGCTGATTTTTGTCCTTTTATATAAAGGAAGCGCTTAAAATTTTTTACTTTATTTTTACTTATTATTATCTAAATAATAAGTATAAATTGAATACACCATTAAAACAAACAAACATATATATTTTATTTTTATTTATGTACACATTAAAAAGGCACCTTTTTGTGCAATACAAAAGTGTTAAACTTAGGCGGTTTTTGCTTGTGACTGCATATTTAATGGCTTAGTTAAGATTTCACTAGAACAAAGGAAATGGAGAACGTGGTATTGTTACTGACTTAGTGAAATAGACTTTTTTGTTTTTGCCGGCAATTTTGTTATCGTAATTTTTGCAGCAAGCAGATCTATTATTTGTTTGCAATAAGTGAATTTTTTTTTTAACAATCAAATCAAAAAGCTCCACTTTATATATTATTCATATACTTCAGCCTATTTGTGGTTGTGGTACTGCTTGTAAATTGGCTACTTAGGCGCAGGCGGTACGCAAATGTAATGAATGAATATGAAATAAAAAAATCGAAAACTACAAAACATATCTAAAGAAAGCACATCCACATGCCCACATAGTTCTTTTAGCAAAAGCTTACACGAAATATCGATCACCCTCGCTTTAACTTCATTTTAATGGCTTCAATATATGAGTAATTCAGTCGATTTGTCGTTGCCATCAAGTGGCACTTGGGCTTGGCCAACAACACTTGTTCAGCCATTGAATTATGGAAATTACGCACTTTTGTGCGCCAAGCGTGGCAACAACAATATAAGCATATAAATCCGCGCCCTTTTTGTATATAGTTCAAAAGGAAACCACGGAATTGCAACACGTTCCATACACACACCCCACAGATAGTAAGTAGTTTAACACCATGAATGTGCAATGAACTACAATGATGAATCACGCCGGTGCAAACTTTAACAATTTGGAAGATAGTATGGTGCGCTGAATGGATCGCAAACCTGACAAAATACAAAAAAAACTTACTGTAAAGCGTGCAGAATAATTAAATTAATAAAAACATTTACTCAATAAAATTTCAGCGCATGTCAAGTAATAAGGAAATCCCCTGAGCCGAAACTGTTATCGTGTCAACAAAAAAACACATACAGTGCCCCATATTAGGGGGGCCCTTAAAAAATCAAATGAAGATTTTTTTCAGTCTCATTCCCTCAAACAGCAATACCACGTTCAAAAATTTAACATACAAACTTTTGTGGCACTGGAGACGGTTCAAATGTCTCATAATTAGAAATACCTAAAAAATAAAAATTGGTTTGATTTTATACGAGTTTACATAAAAGTTTATTGGAATTAAAATGTTTTTAATGAAATAAAAAATGTTTTCTTTTTCATATATGCTGCACCGAAACAAGGTTAGGTAAGGTTGAGCTTGCCGGCTCTTGAGAACCTCACGTAGACGAAAAGAGTCTATAGTGTCACCATTTTTGATAATCCTGCTCTTTTTGTTATCGTTCGGAACACTGAACTATCCAATAAATAAACACAAACCTTCGGAATAAAAACGTACTTTTTATTAAGAACACTAAAATGGTAGTCGATTTTCACAGTTTAGTAGCGTGTTGTATACAACTGCTTGACTTTTCCTTAGATTGCGCTTCTTTTGTACTCGCAGTTTCCTCGTTGGTTTATTGCTCGCCCCCAGAGACTTTTCGCGCACAGCCTTCTCGATTTGTTGCTTATTTACTTCTCTCATACCTCTGCCTCCAAATCAGTGGTCGGCGCGCCAGAGCTGAATTGAGCCATACTTCACACATATTCTTGCTCTCCATCGTTCAGTCGTTAGCGGACAGCAACGAATAAACACTGCATCGGTTCACATGGCTGTCGCACAGATGTTAAAATTCCCTGTAAGAAATAATATGAGGGGGAAACGAAACGGTTGAGACGGAATTTTCGCAATTAACTCATGGTCTAAGGATTCTTGGATTTGTTATAGGTAATCAATGAAATTTGTTTTAAAAACAAAAGTTTGAACTTCTTCTCTACAAAAAAATACTATAGAATGTTTAAATTAAAGTAAAAAATAAATAAATAAATTTAAGGCGCGATAATCTCCGAAGAGGTTTTAGGCCGAGCTTATCTTCCAATTTGCACCGTGCTCCTTTTTGTCTTATACCGACTCCGAACGGCATCTGCAAGGCAGATGAGTTTTCACTGAGAGCCTTTCATGGAAGAAATACACTCGGAGTTCTTGCCAAACACTGCCGAGGGGCGACCCCGCTTAGAAAAATTTTCTTCTAATTGCAAAAATTTATTTCTAAAATTTTTCGGTAGCTTTGCCCGGGGTGTGAACCCAGGGCATTCGGTGTGGTAGGCGGAGCACGCCACCATCACACCACGGTGGCTACATAAATTGAAGTAACTTAGCAAAATAGTCAAAAAATGAACATGAATGAATCTTTATGTTTTTTTTAAGTCAGCCCCGTATTTTTTAAACATTTTTCACTCCCCTGATTGCGAAGCCCGTATAAGTTTAGCGAGTGACCGCCATTATTTTCGTGCTATTTGCCATGCCAAGCCGTTTTGACAATCCAAGTTTCATGTTCATTTACATACAAAAATATCGGTTACCCTTCAAAGCGACTACAACTTGATGAATTAAGGGACTTGGGAATGTTTCAACATATTTTTGAATCAAAAATCAAATTTTCCAAGAAGTGTGATAAAACTGTTTTTAATATATACACCTTGCCATTTTAACTTTAATTTCCTATCGGGATGCTTATGTTCTAACTCTCACGAATACACTTGGATTTAAATTTTTGCGGACCACTGATTCGAATTCACTGTTGCCTTCTATGTAAATGTGTGTGCATGTTTGAGTAATATGCACTCTTTTCTGCTGTGTACGTGTATGTTTGGCTATTTTCTAATCCATCTGCTTGCCTCGCTGTTGTTGTTGTCCAGCATTTATTACAGACGGCACAGTGAGGTATCGAAACTGCTAATATTACATAAGCTCAACCTGTCAAGCTAAGTGCATTAGCATAAAACGTGTTCGATCGTGTC
Source organism: Eurosta solidaginis (assembly GCF_040869045.1). NCBI lineage: Eukaryota > Metazoa > Arthropoda > Insecta > Diptera > Tephritidae > Eurosta > Eurosta solidaginis. The sequence continues at coordinate 54,524,426 of NC_090323.1, forward strand.
CTCCTCGTAATTTAATGTGACGCCAGAAGGCAGCGGCCAGTTAGAATATCCATCATGAGCTTACAGTCCTCTCTTTTTAAAGATAAGAGTAACTTTGTGTGGCTAAGGTTAAGATCTGAACAAATTTTCGACATTTTATATCTCTGCTTTTGCGTCCACACCTTTGGAGGCCTTGTTCAATTCTCGCCTTCTCTTTATCTCACTCAATATTATTGGGAAGTCAATAGTGCAAACATTGAAGGATGCATCCTTTTTGGTAAGTTTGTCCGCTCTTTCATTCCCATCTATTCCCAAATATGCTGGAACCGAATATAGATATAGAATTCGCTCAATTTCGATTATTTCCAGGGATTATATAGTATATCCTCTAATATGCTTTTAGATTCTGGACAGTGCACTTTTACTGCCTTACTTGCTGCGTAACTAAAAACATTAAGTTAACTCGGCAGCTGCTTATTCTCTTTTCTTCCAGTGGTTCTACTGCTTTGGTTACGGCTCCTACTTATGTCTGAAAGGCACTACACTACCGCAGACCCTACTTCTTCCATTACTTTGGAAACATCGGGGTACATGTCATTTGGACACCCCTGCGCCAACAATCCATCGCTACAGTTGCTGTAGGAGCCTCTTTACATAGACAGAACTAGGTAGCCTGTTTGTTCAGTATCTGACGAAACTATACGTCTATGACCATATCGTCTTCGCTTAAGCTGTCTCCAAGAATTTAGCTTGGTTGCAGCTATTAATGCTACATATGTTCTTCACCAACAGTTCTACAGGAAGAATGTGTAATATGCAATTCAATGCAATTGTGGGGGTTCTTATCTGAGCTGTCGTAACGCTAAGCAAAGAAATCCTGCATAAATTTATTGAGGTATGTTCTTTTATGTATGGCTGATTGGTCGACTTGTCGTTTGGAATCCATGGTATAGGATAGGCTTTACAATCGCTGTAAATATCCCATGCGAGAGAGGGCGATAAACCCTACGTGCACCCTAGCATTATTTTACATGCATAAAATTTCGTCGACGTCTTCTTCCCTCTCTCTATCGTGTTGAGCTTCAAGGACATCTTACTCCTAGATATTTTGTAAAAGGTTTCTCTTGCTGGGTTAACCCTCCAAGCTTACGCCTAGTCCAATTTGGGACCCTATAATCCATGGTGTAGTGGTAACATGCACATTGAGACTCCTGGATTGAACTCCCGGGCAAAGAAACATCAAAATTTGGAAAAAGTTGCCATGAAAAGCTTACCAGTGAAAATTTATCTGCCTTGACGATTCCGTTTCGAGTCGTCATAATAAACATGTAAGTCACGTCCCGCCTACTTATACGGAAATTTAAAAAAGGAGCATGATGCAGATCGGAAGAGAAACTCGGCCTTAATCTCTTTGAAGGTAAAATGCGCCACGCATTTATTTATTTTTTGTTGCCCCTTAGTAAAAAATATGTTATCCGTCTTATCCGCGTTAGCGGTCTACCCGACATTAGATGCACAGGCAGGTATATCTCGTACATACATGTTAAATTCCAATTAGAATTAGCAATTTATGCAATTGGTTTATATTCTCTAATTCATTAAACAATTAGAAATAGTTCAAATAATTCCCATTAGATAATTGAAATTATTATTCTTTTGATTAATCTAATTACAATTAGTTGCCATTAGCAAAAAAATTGGGTTACCTTTACAATTAGTAATTTAATTGACTTCTGCTAATGCAATTAGATATTCAATTAGCTCGATTTAGAAACAATTATTGTGATAAAAATAAATTGTCTAAGGGAATTAGTTGAACTAATTCTAATTATTTAATGAATTAGAGAATTTTGCAAATGAAGGTTAATTAGCAATCATTAGCATTATCTAATCATTACTTAACATCTGTGATCTCGTAGCGCCCGATGCGTCAACAAGCTAATTGGTGAAAGGCTCTTTTCACTTTTGACAACTGCAACGTCGTCTGTATGCCGTAAGTTTAGTGTTTCCCCGTCGAGCGGCCTGAGGAGTTGCTTCGTAACCAGCGTACACTGCAAATGTAATGACTACCCACCCATCGGCTTGGTCCTCTCCACTGATATAGTGGCCTTATACAACCCTCATTTTGAAGTCATCTTCCTGCAATTTATCATGAAGCTGATCCAACTGGTTAAGGCTGGACGTACTTCAACTTTTTTACGACAATCAACTAGCGCTCACTAATAATCATTGTTAAGAGACTTCTAATGCGTACTTCTCATATTCCAAATTTCTATGTTCATGACCACCCTATGCAGTGCCGCGTCTACTGAATTGCTATTGGTGTACGTATGTTGTGTTGCAGAGAACAGTTTTCCATCCCCATTGAACTTTATGTACACATCTATTAGCCTTTGAAAATTTTAAGAAGAAATGTTGTTAACCTTATGGTCCTGTCAACTTTGGGATGCATATTCCCGATCTTCCGATAGTTTGCGCAGTTTGCAGTATCGCAATTCTTGCGGACTGGGCGAAGAACACTCAGACTCCAGTTGTCCAGCATGCACTTGGCCGACCATATTTTGGAAAAAGTTGATACCAACTCCTCGCGTCCGTGGTTGAATAGCTCAGCAGACCATCCATCAGCGTTTGCTTCATTATGGTTTTTAAATCTGGTTATCACTAACCCTCATCATCGATTGCAGGCTGGAGCTCATATATTTGGGCGGTACGTCGCTGTCTCCAATTAGTAGGGTAGAGAAGTAATCACTACTAGTCTAAGTACTCTCTGGCCCGTTTAAACAATTAAGCGCGAATGAAATAAATAATTAGTAAATAATTAAGGGCTGTCGACTTCCGCAAAGCTCTGAAAGATACTCAGATTCTAATAACTCAATACAAAATATATGACATTTTGTCTTCAGTGATAGTTTTATGGTGGGTACGAAAGGATCTTAGGTTAGGTTAGGTCAGGTTTGGTGGTAGCTGCCCTGATAGGGGACTTGGACAACATGAAGGTCCGTTGTGATACCACACTCAGTACAATAACGGTGACGTAGATATAGCTACTTAGAGAATCGTTGGGTAGCAACGCTAAAGTTCCGAATGATACCGATCTAAACCTTGGATAAATCCTCGTGATATCCAAGTGAGTCGCAACCGAAATACTTTCGCCTAGTTCTGGCAAAAGCTGGACAATCAAGCATAAAGTGATTTGATAATTCCACCTCATGTTCCTCCAACCAGCAGCAGCAAGATGGAGTTTTCAGTATATTGAGTCGTACCGCATGGATACCCATGCGAAAGTGCCCTTTCACAACCCCGATAACCATTGATAGGGGAGCCTTAATGAACCCAATTAATCGAGGCCCAGCTATGGAGGAGCAAACCACAGATGACCAGCGGAATCCCGAAATCCCTACAGCCATATTAATCCGGATCAGTTATACCGATGCGGGCCAAGAGATCCGCTTGACAGTTGCCCGGGATATCACTATGCCCCGGGACCCAGATTATCTTAATTATAAAAAAATTCGATGCAATCGCAAGCCAGGTCAGGCACTCCCAGACCACACTGTTGTTGAACTCAAGTCCTTGATAGCCGCTTGGCTATCAGAGTAGATGTTGAATTTGCTAACCATAGTAACACTGGCTAGGATTTCATCCACCTCATCCTTAATCGCAGCAACTTCCGCTTGAAATACACTGTAGTGATCAGCCGACTCAAACTTGCGGCTTATACTTAGCTCTTGACGAAAGACCCCCACCAACCCTTCCGTCCTAATTCGACCCTTCCGTGAACAAGTTAATCGGTCCCCTTCCCCAGATGATTCCTCTTCACCGTGCTTCTCTCGGGGGAATGACTGGGGTGAAGGTTGTATAAGGAGCAGTTATCGGAAAACAATAGTCCGCCCTGTCCGGGATAAATTCGAACATAGTAAGAATGCCAGAGTGTCCGAAGTCATAAAGCCCATAGCCCATGTCACGAAGCCTGACCAACGATCGGGCCCGGCTGCATTTCCGGCAATATATACTTTATGTATGTTCAGCATGACATTCAGTGCCAAGGAGGGTGTTGTTCTGATGGCGCCATTGATACCGATCAGCAGCGTCCGTTGCACTGACGCTAACATTTTGGAGGTGCTCGCCGTGTCCAGTACTTTCCATCAGACTAGCACCCCATAGAGCAGAATCGGTATGACTACCATCTACTACGGACTCAATCAGTCTATGTGAGGTCCTCATGGACCGGCCAGTTCAACCTACCATCTCATAAAGCGAGTCTACTACTGTTGGCGGGAGTCCCCACCTCTTTCTGATAGCCCCCCTGCAGCAGTACAAGGCAACAGCGACCTTCCTGGCTCTATCTTCCACATTTGGTCTACAGGACAGTTTCTTGTCCAAAACAATCCCCAAATATTTAACCCTATCAGAAAGTAACAACGGTACCCCTCCAGTCGAGGGAGTTCTGAAATCTGGCGTTTTATATCTCCTTGTAAAAAGAACCAATTCCATTTTTCCCGGGTTTACCGCCAATCCACATGATTCAGCCCACCTAGCCATAGTATCCATGTAGTCCTGCAGAAGATCGAGCAGGGTACCCAAAAATTTTCCCCTGAGTAGGATAGCGAGGTCATCTGAATAGGCAACCACTCGACAGCCATTGGCTTCCAGCTCCACAAGAAGCTCGTTGACTACCACAACCCAGAGCAGAAGAGATAGGACACTCCCCAGTGGTATGCCCCTGCGCACCTTCCTATCAATTATGGTCACTCCGCTGCGACAATTCTGTTGCTCAGAAGTTTGCTAATGACTTCAACCAGAGCTCCTAAACCAACCAGAGCTCTTTCGATTGTCCACGGTAAGACATTGCTAAAAGCTACCTCGACGTCTAGGAAGGCACCCATAGCAAACTCTTTGTGTTCTAGGGTCTCCTCTATTAGCTTTACAATCGAATGGAGAGCTGTTCCCACCAACCTGCCCTTTCAATAGGCATGCTGTGAAGCCGAGATTAACCCAAGACTTTGGGTATACTAACCCTGAGGCAGTTAGTGTAGATGATGACCAACAAGAGGCAGGAAATCCCCAACGAAAGGATTTTAATCAGATGGAATTAAAGTTGGTATCACAGAATTTATAAAGCTTATCAAGAAGCCCAAACCCACGAAATATATACGGGGTTAAGCAAAAGCATCTTAGGCGTAACGAAAGTCTATCGAAATCCAAATGGTAACCATGATTTTTACTCTTCTAATAAGAGAGAAAGCCACCGGAACCTTAATTAACAAAATCAATGAGATCAAATCAAATATCCTTCCTTACTACCTTTTTTACGGGTTTGAAGACAGTTGGTATTACCAAAGCAGCACCAGAAAAAAAAATAACAACGATATAAAAAAAAAAAAAAAAAATAATAAAAAAAATAAAAAAATCAACAACAATAAAATATAACATGACTACTTTGGCCTCACTTGTTGTGGCATTGTGCTTGTGTCAACGCATTAGAAATTATTACCCCAGATACTTTGATAGTCTTAACTGATTGTCAGCGCAATAAATTTATGAATGAATAATAAAAAGTTTATTAACAAAAACAACAAAAGTTGTAAAAATGTTGGTTCATCTTGAATGACAAATATAAATAGAAATAAAATAAAGGAGGTAAAAGAAGCTATATATTTATAAATGTAAGCAAGTACATATGCAGATAAACAATATCTAAAAAGTTCAAGTGGAACCGTCTACTTTAAGTATACCCAATTGTAGTTTTTTGCAACAAATCTTTAAGCTAGGTAGGAAAGATGAAATGTAGTTATGTATAGCCTATTGGGAAACAAAGCAGCAAAAAATCTAAATAAAATTCGCAGTTCATCGAGGTACAAGAATAATAATAGCAATAATAGCATAAAACATATCAGACAGCCGCAACAACCATGTGCTTGGCAGAGGGCTTATAAAACAAAGAGTCAGTAGGTTACTGCTTCCGCTGTCTCTTCGCTTTCTACCAGGTAAGATAGTTTCAAAAATCCTATATTTATCTCATTCTTTTCTTCAAAAGTAGCCCAGGCTAAGTATACATATATTTTTTATAATCGCGGGGGACAAGATCTCCTTCCGTCCTATTTATCTAATATCTGAAAATAAAGTTAGGAGATTCTCTGAACTTCGGAAGAGATTTTGGATGAAAAATAGAAATGGAAGATTGGCGCAAGCGTGCGGATATAGAAAAACATACGATGCACGTGTTCACTAATTGCTTCAAACTTACGAATGGAGTCGAGTCGGCTGTATATTTTGTCTATACAGAAACCAGTAGAAACTACAGGCTGCCGGACCAGTTTAGCATGTCTCAGGCGAAAAAATGTATTAGTATGCAAAGCAGCAGAAATTCTGAACGTGCTTAAGCTGCTGTTCAATATATATCTACATATGTCGTTATGCATTTTATGGATTCTCGATTATCTTTGCTTTTTGTTATCGTAGGAACCGCCGAATTGTCGAACAAATAAACATAAAATAAATATTTGCGTACATCTTTTATGTTTAATGTGGTAAAATCAAAGTAAACCCCATTACTTGCACTCTGGCGCTTCTGAAACTCTCAGATGGTTTGTTGGCCTATTTCTTCCAAGGTCTAGAACTCCCGCGAGCTGCCTCTTCGATTAGTTTCTTATTTAAATCTCTCATCTTTCTGCATATGATATTCACTCCCACCTTCTATGCATATTGTAATGAATTTAGTGAAACTCCGCTTATTTTACACCTTCCACTAACGTCCGTATCGCTAAATTGTTGAATAAATAACTCCAATATTCAATATTGCAAAATGGTCTTTTTTAGACTATTTTGAAAATACTCCACAATAATACTTATTACACTTCGCAACTCATAGCGTGCTAAAGTCAAACTTATTACTGCTCACTCAGCTTAAACTCCTTTTATCTTCTGTGATGTCTCGTTCGCATACTTCTAGGCGTTTCTTCTTCTAGAATTTACTACATGTTTACCAGCTATAAGCTCACAAGCTCACTCTCTGTAGTTTACAGATGCACGTTTATAACTTCTCATATGCGCGTATATATGTGAGTTATACTTGCACAAATGATTGTCTACTTTTGTGAGCATCTCAGATATATGCATGAGTATGTGTGAGAAATACTTTGCTGATGATTGCATACTTTTGTGAGCATCTCTCCGCTGCTGGTATGTACATATGTGTAGACGTAATGATTGATTTGTTTATGTACATACAAGTCACCGCTTAGTATCGGCTTAGAGAAGGTAGTATCCCTTAGTGTTGCTAATATTCGTCACAATATGTTTGTAGTTTATTAATGTCATATGCGTTGTTTGCTAGGTTTAATGTCATATACGCTCTTCGCTGATGCACACATGTATGCGTACCTGTTTGTGTTTGAATCTACTTACATTACTAACCGTTGCAGTTGGGTAGCATTAGTTTACTAGCAGGAGAGTGATGGTTTGTAATTGCAAATAAAAAATTGATTGTCAGCCGGTTATGAAAGCAATATCTCTCACAACACTACACCAAAAGTGCCTTAAAGTGTAAACAACCATTAAGGATAAGTGATCAAAGGATTTCGGTACTAGATAAATACACTACGTCTGCTTGTAAGAGTGGGAAACGGGAGCTATATATGATTAATCAAGATAGAAATCTTCGGATAAAAGAGCGGGGCTGCAAAATTTCTCGCGATATTAAACACACAGTGTTACTCATTTCTCTAAAGAGAACAGACTTAAGGCTCATGATAGGAGTACTAATAGGGCACTGCTTTTGACGTCAGGTACTTGTGGGTTAGGCCTCAGCAGTAAGAGCCGTTCCATTTGATTTGGATCTAATTGGAATAATAAAACCAGAAGCGTTTAAGTAGGTTCAGTGTTCCTTTGGATCAAGATCTAATTGGAATTATAAAACCATAAGACAGTCTAGCATACTAAATAAATACAGGTTTCTTCCTCCTAATAGGAAACGCTATAAACGCGTGGTAAACATTCCCAGTGGGGATGATGGGGTCGAGTCAGATAGATGCCTTGCTGTCGACTGCATCATCTCTTTGCATTTATAAACTAACAATAAACTGTCGCCCCGTTCCTCAAGATGTGGCCCACCTAAACGGGTTTCACCTTATATGTTACAGGGATATCGTGGGAAACTGCATATCAGATGAACTTGCCAGTTAGGGTATGACCATGCAGATTCTTCCTGACCAATAACGCTTAGGAATGCCCCTTTCCACATGCAAGTTAATGCTAAAGGAGTCCATCCACCCTATTTCCGACGAAATATGGCTACGAACACCTGAGCGTCATGCAGAAAGGTTTGCAGCTTATCATCGTTGGTGTCACAGGAGTTCCAAAGGAGATTCAGAGGAGGTTCGCATCATCTGCAACTGCCCTGCGCTACTCAGCTCTTTCTGTGAGGTCCTTTTCTGATAATCTGCACTAGATTAAGAAATATGACATCAAGAACATGGTGGTATTTATCAGATCCTAAAAAAGGTTTGAATATCAAAGCTAATGCTGTATTTTCGTGGTATCGAATCGGGCCTAATGTTGCAGGCCGAAGCGTGCCCTAGGGTAGTCACTTCAATCTTACAGCTTGGTATAATAATATTTCTGCAGCAGCGATCAAAATAAAAAATAATGGCTTCTTGTGGGAAATAACAAATGACAGCAATATGCATGTGCGCAAATGCATAAAGAAATCACAACAACAAAAACAATAGTGACAAATGTCAGAGTGTTGAGGCTATGTTTGCAATGACAGTGGTGGCAGCAATGGCAATGCGTTCACAAACGTAGATCGGTTTTGCTTTAGAATACTAATTTGATTGCACTTTATTGAGAACAGATTGACGCGCTCGATGAATGGAGCCAGAACAAGCATGTAAGCTAGTAAAAGATTATACCATGCGGCGGAAGGACGGGCGGGTAGACACGTGGATTATTTTTGTATACTTCACCATATTGACGACAGACGGTAACGACTCACAACCGGATGTTGTGACAATTAAACGGGCATTAAACGAAGACACTTTACAAAACGTTACTCGTCGTATTTATACCGAAATCTGGGTTGGGCCAAGAATTCACTGCACTTGCTGACAGTTGCTTTGAAATACTTGATATCTTCTGCTTCTAGCTGTAACTACACTAGACTTGCATATTTGGCATAAGCTTGCTGATGGCATAAATATTGGTAGCAATAAAATTAATCGAATTAAAGTACATATTAAATAAATACTAAACACAAAAGCCATACACATACACGCATATGTACAAATAATAAGTATAGGTATCGCGTGGAATAAGTCGCAAGTACTCTATTTGGATTTTTACAGGGTTCGTAAAAGTACATCACGAAAATAACTTTAAGACTCTACCACGGAGCCAGATCAAGATGCTCGCTTCCGAAATCGCAAGGTTCTTTTGCTCCGGATTCTGTAGCCTATGAGTACGAATCTGTCAACGTAGGTCTGGAGTGAGATTCTGGTCGAAGACGCCGTAGGACCTAGGAGGCAGGTCGTATTGTCCTTAAAAAAAGAGCAAAGGATGAGTGTATTACGGCCTCAACAAAGCCCGTATATATTCTGGCCTCATTATATATGTCTTACATTGAAGGGGAACCACGTCCAGTGAGGCAGTTCCCATATCAGCACTCGTGGTGGGTCGCTTTTTGGTGCCCTTTTAACAAGTAACCTGGTAGTTTGTAATGTAGGAAATGCAGCAACTTATAAAAACTGTAAAAATATTAGAGACCTTATTATTTCTAGTGCAAGCAGTCACAGGTGCGTTAAAAATTGCTTTATCTTGAGGAACACTCCTCCTCTGCCCACCATTATACTGAAGTAATTTTGAACTTTCTCATTGACTAGCCTTTTGTAAGACGTAACCAACGTTATACAAACCATAATGATTTAAAAGCTAGAGATGTACCGGCACTGCCCTCTCAAAGCCCTTCATCAATATAGAATATGGAGTTCTGGTAGCAACCTTTACATCGGCAATCGAAAATACCATAGAACACGCCAAAAACACGCGGTAAGTGCAAGCGTTACTGGTGGTCCCACGATCTGGATTCACTTCCTTAGTCCTGTAGAGAAGAGTTCAACTAAGCCAAAAGTCTATATAATGAGTCACTATGACTAGAATAGAAGGCAAAATTAAGAAACTGACAGAAAGTCTTGAGATAAGTAAAGAGAATTTCGTGGACAGATTTATGCACTGCAGTCGAAAGTGCGAACGACACATAAAGGCTTACGCGCGACAACAGTTGCGGAAAGCAATTTAATGGTAAACATTCCTAGTACTGATGATTGGGCGGAGTCGGAAAGGTACCTTGCTGTTGACTGTAGAATTTCCATATATAACGATTGTTCTAAGCTGGGTGGACTATATTAAAGAAACCTAGATCTCCAAATTCCCTTCAGACTACCCGCTCGCTATAGTGTTTTACCGGCAGCACCATCCGCCATTGCGGAAGCCGCAGTTAAGATAGGGACACACATTAACGGCAATAAAATCTTTATTCTCAGCGACGGACAGCTGGCTATCAAATCTTTTGCTTGTTATCCGTTCAGTTCATAGCTAACACTAAACTAACGCCGATCTCCTCAAGACATGACCCAACAGAGCCATTTACACCTCATATGGGTCCCGGAATACAGTTATACTGAGGAAACTGTATCGCTAGGCATGGTACAGGCAGGCAGGTTCTTCATGACCAAGCCCCCTGCCACATGCAAGATTATTTCTTTAAAGCACAGCCACCGTCAAGCTGACGAAAGATGACCACAAACACCGGGGTGTCAGACATCGAAGGAAATCTGGCCAAAATGGGAACCTTGAAGATCTCGTCAAGTTAACAACCTAAATAGGAAAACAATTTCGAAGCTTAAAGGAGTACTAACTGGACACTGCCTAATAGATAGGCATGCACCTTACCGTCATTTCTGTAGGAGTTGTAAATAGCATGACGAGCGGGCAACTGTGATTGACTTGCACAGGACCATGCGCCACGTCGTGGAGCATGACCACAAGGACTTGGTAGCCTGTATGAGGTCTTAAATGTCGTTCCAATAGGAAAAATTATAGTGTATTTTCGTGGCATCACAACGGGCCTTCGGGCAGCCGCTTCAACTTTACCTTTTGGATTTCATCAGTTAAGATTTTAAAATCAGAATGAATTTTTTATTAGAAATTATGTGAATTATCGAAATCAAACTTAAAAAAAAGAAAAATTTATGAGATTTTCCAACATTGAATTTTTTACTGCAATTACGTCACATTTAGTGGACGACATACCAGTTAGAAATCGCAGCATTTGTAGGAGTTGTTGCCGGTTTGTGTAATCAGTCGCTGGCATTAGACAAACCATAATAACAATTTAGTACAACTCCTTTTAATATGGTGTTATATCAGTTTGGACAGCCGATGCTCTCCTAGAAATGGTAAACATCTACATACTCTCTGTCACTTTTTGCTCCAGTGGATCCCGTCCCCATATCAGCGGTTTAACCGCGGGCTAATTATCGACAGTTTTAAATCTCACACTCTCGCAGGTCGGTAGATATATCAGCGCAGGGCTTGGAAAATTATGCCACACTAGCAACTGACTATTCGCACATATTTCTCTCAATTGATCGGCCAACTCGTAATATGGAAGGACGCCAAAATTTTACATCTGCATCTAAAATTATAACAAGAATGGTGATATATGTTACAAATAACATCCTCATGAATATAAGATAACCGGTTGCTCACCTTTAGCGAAGAAAGAGCGGTTAATGAACCGGAATCTCATCTTAAAATATAATGACAAAATATCGATTGATAAGATGTGTCATGTATAAAAGTGTGCGCAAAGGTCATCCAAAGTTTTAGCTCCAAAGGCATGGCTTATCTTAAACCACCTTTTTGATAACGCTTGGTTTGAATTTATATCTGTTCTCCTTTGTTGTTCTTGAAAATTTAAATATGTATGAGTACTGCCTCTAATTCACCAGGGAAGCACCCAATTAAAGAGTGTCACAGCAAGCGATGTCTCTCATCTAGCCTGTAGGAAGACACAAGAAATCGCTGCTTCTGTTTTTATTTCAACATATCGAAGCACCGACCCGACCAAATAGAAACGACTACAAAGTCATGGAAACCCCAAGCCAATTCATAGTTTTGCTTTCATACAAAATAGCTCTGAAATAAAACGGTATCTTATTAGTCCCACCCCACTTTTTCTCCACGATTATTTGACTATTTTTTTTTCCAATCTACAAGACAATTTATTTATTTTTAATCTTATTTAATTTAATAGTATAATTTATAACTCTATATTTCGAGAACTTGTGCTCTGAAGATCGGTTTTCGCATTATTTGTGGATCTGATAGCGTAACTTAATCGTCGCTAAATGAAAACATGTAAGGAAGTCTAAGTTCGGGTGCAACCGAACATTGCATACCCAGCTGTACACTTCAAACGTTGTTGTTATTTGTTTTGCGTGCTTAGTAGTATTACAAGGCTGCGCAATAATACCTATACATACGGTTCTATTCTGAACTAATTTTTCTTCGAGTTATGGCTTGAGAATCATAGAAAATTGCTTGGACATAAAAGGGCAGTGCCACGCCTGTTATTTTATTCGTCCACAATCGTTTATACATCACGTGGTCCTTTACCGATTTCGTTAATTTTTCTTCAACGCATTCCTTATAGTAAAGGCAACCTCTCTGCCGAATTTTGTTACGATAGGTTTAACGATTTTTGATTTATGATTAATAATATTTGTAAAATTGATTTTATCGCAAGAGGACGGTGCCGCGCCCATTTAAAAAATTTTATATTTACTAACTAATCAGGTTTCTTGTGTTTTCCAAAATGTTATACATATAAAAGGTGGGCGTGTTTATCATCTGATTTCTCTAATTTTCAATACCAACCTATTCTGGGTGCAGATAAGCCATATTTGGTGAAGATATCTTCATTTTTACTCAAGTTATCGTGTTAACGGACAGACGGACGAACGTACATAATTCAATCAAATTTTTTTTCGATACTGATGATTTTGATATATGGAAGTCTATATCTATCTCGATTCCTTTATACCTGTACAACCAACCGTTATCCAACCAAAGTTATAATACCCTGTGTACAAGTACAGCTGGGTATAATTACGAGTAAGATATTATGTCAATACGAATCGAATTGAACAGCTCCTATTGAGAGACCAATTGAACCAGTTTATGCATCGGCTAGTGTCGGACTGGTCCTCCTTATATTCGTAAGTGTATTTTCTACTCTCTTTTAGAAAGATCCTGTACCCTTACGGGTTGTGTCGTAAAAGTGCTGTTTCTACTCGTATATAGATTCTTACAGATTTCGTGTTTTTTTTAAACTTTGATACAATACATTTTTGTTTTATTTTTATAATTCTATTGTAGAAAACTAAAACTTAAAAAATACTACGATAATGAGACCTTTGGAACTAGTATTTTAGATTTGATATAGGGCTCCCAATTTTTCTTAAATAAGTAATTAATTTGCACAAAAAATTAGTATGATAATTCACGCACTCTGATTCTTAATAAATATGGCGCTAAAGGGGTTAGCAGGTACTTTAAGGTTATTCGTAATATATTTCAATTGTTGTGTGCTACTTATTTTCCCTTTTTTATGATAAAAGCTTGATTCATTTATATTTGCTTTTAAAGCGCGTTCAAGAAAAAAAAAATATATATAAAACACCCAGCACGTATAAATACAAATTCATAATCTCTTTTTTTGTATGTCTATTAGAAATTGTTTTATATTCATATATATAATATACATATATACAAATAATTATGTATGTATGTTGTTCATAAATGCTACATGTCCCCCAACAAAATAATGCATTTCGTTTTTTTCGAATTTATTGAAATTTTCATTTAATTTGTTGTCTGATTGCTTACGCCACTTATCGACGTTCATTCAATATTTGTCACAATTGACATTAGAATCAGCGCAGACACTTGGAATAAAAGTCAGTAGTAACTATTTTTTTAATGCTATTTGAATGTACGTATTAAGTACAAGTTTACTATATTTGTATTACTCAAAGGAAGTAGTGTAGTCAGTGTCTGATTTAGTATGCCAAACTGGTGCAGACAGTGACATGTGTTCTTCGAATTACATATTTTTGTATAGCAAAGCGAAAAGTTATTTTAAGGCAACAACTAGGAAAGTAATGTTGATTTTTATAATAAAACTGATAAACTGACAGCTGACTTTTATATAATATTCGTCTGTAAAATCTATGGTGATTTCAAACAAAAAGCCAGTAAATTTTCTATCCATAATATTTCTTATACTTTTTTTAGTATAGAAAACATGGCCTTAGTACAATGATCACCCCGCGAAGTAGAGGTAGGAGAAAAGAAGAAGGCTGGGAGAAAGAGAAAATTTGATAATGAAAGTGAAAGGCTTAATATATGTCTAAGCTTGGGGCTGGTATGAACTTTAAACATTATAGGCCCAATAAATATAAATTTTGTTCACAAATAATATTTTCATTGGACAGATAAACCGTAAAGTTTGAGAAAACGGTGCTTAGAATAATATGAAACCACACATCAGCAAAGAATCAATAGACTGAAGACACGAACCTTGTTTAAGTAATGCAATAACTTATACAGGCCGGCAAATTTTAGGCCTAGAAATGAAGCAATATTATACTTGTTGTTGTTGTAGCGATAAGGAAACTCCTCGAAGACCTTGGGGAGTGTTATCTATGTTGGTGATCCTTAGCCGGATATATGTAGATCCGGTACGTATCAGTTACAAGCACCAGTAAGTTATTATTCCGACCATCTCGGGAACGATTTACTATGGCCACATTGAACATTCCAGATCATTTGGAGCCATTATGCAACTGCACTTAAAATGAAAATCATATTTAAAAAAAACTAAATGCGCATTAAAAGTTTTATCTCTACGTGTATAAAACTAACTACTTAAAAATTTAGCTAGTTTAACATATTTAATGTCAGCCTTTTCAGCGCAAGTTTAAACTACAGGTAAAGGTGAGTTATTAAACCTTGCCACTTGGGCTTCTTAGTTCAAACTTTTGTACTAGCTAATGCGCTCAAAGTCCGTGATTAACTCGAATTAACTCACACAATTCGCAGTGTGGACAACGTACAGAATGAGTTAGTTGTATCTCGTTCGAAATGCAAGAAGTCGCAGAAAGAAATCAATCCACTGCAATTTCGACAGCTTTACATGTTTGTTCAATCCGCTGGTAGCAGGTTCTTCTTTGACATGTTTTTTGCTGTACCCAGGGTTTCTCACATCAAAACTCTTCAACTGCCTTCCGGACCTTATGGCTCATGACAAGCACTCACTATTTAGATGTATTGGGTCTACCCCTGTTTCTTACTTCTAGGAAATTCTTTATGCTGCACGGTTCTGTGGGAGGAATCTCTTACTGCCTCTCATTTGGACCCTTCTCTAATCTTCTTTTCTGAATATATTTGCCAGGCGTTCAATCTCGGAGCTTATTGAATTTCTATTAGTATTGCTCTCCGTTTATTTCTTTTAGATTTTGTGAGTTAACCCTATTAATTTTATCAATCACTAAGAGGCTGCAGCGATCTATCTGCAGTAAGACCACAGTTACCTTGTCTGTTGGCTCAGTGAGGGGAAGCTCTGTTCAAGTACCGCACATTGCACGCATACAAGCTGCTCAGGTCTCACTCCAGTGACAAGCTGCCTATCCAAGCAATGGCTTAAGATTCGAAAGTGGAAAAGAAACTGTAATATAACTTAGAGGTGGAGTCAGGTTTGGAGCAGTAGTCATGTCAAACAGAATACCAATGAATATGAACGATTTCCGATATGTTTTTCGGCAGTTGCTCTTCTTGTATGCTACAAGACCAGCGTTGGGTTCAATATTTTTCCGAAACATTTTGGTGAACGTCAAAAAATAAATAAACGAATCGACTGGTATAAAGCGGTCCTATGTCTTACGTAGTAACTTTTCATATGATTCACACAACCAATGCATTTATCGGATGTTTTCCGCCTCGTATATATAAAAAGACGGAGCTTCTAAAATTGCGAACAAAAATATTGTTTTGAGACGTTTAGTTTTTAAAGATATGGTAGCGCTATTTCAAAAGGGAATGTTAAAATTGCAGTTCATGTCAAGCGAGAGTAAGGCCGACCAAGAAAAATAAGTGGAACTATCTCTCCATAAGCTTCCGATTATATAGAGTCAGCCTTAGGTGATCATAAACTTATTTAAAATTGCTTCACGTAGCACTGAGACCACGCAGGTTGTACCATCACACCATCTGCTAACGACGAACACATACGAAGTGAGGAAATAAGTTCCGGGAGTTTGTCAACAAAAAACAAGAAACTTAAGCTCCAGGAAATATTTTACGATCAACCTTCACAATAGTCTCCCTCTACACAAGCATTTCTACTTTTTTTCTAATACTTGGAAGCACGTTTAGTAGACTCTTGAGAATGGAAAACAGGACGCAATATCAGGGCTAAAGTGTGGATAAAGCAACGTTGGGATGCCTTTTTTTCTGAAAACTCCTGCATAACGCACGAGGAATGGGCCAGTGCATTTTCATGATACAAGATTTAGCCATCCTTATCGAATTCGGGTCGCACATAAAAACTACGTCTTTAAAATGCCAAATCATGTTGAGTGATGCCTGAGTACCGAAAAACACTATCAACATTTTTTTTAGATGTGAATTTTATATCTTCGCTTTAGTTTCCCGCTCTCCACCCTTTTTTACCCTATGTTGACTTCGGTAACGCATCTCACAGTTATACTCAAATAAGCAAGTCTCATCTCCAGTATCTACCCAACTCATCCAGTCCATACCGTCGCTCTGATGTACGTCAAACACTTTTTCAACGCTACTTAAAAGTTACTACCTCAAAATATGCCTGAAACACAAACCAAACTCGCTATCTACTTCAACTTTAAACTGTAAATAAAAGAAAGATCTCCCCTGCTAAGCAGATGATGACAAATGAAAAAGTGCTGCCTGTTTTTAAATTTTTACCAAATTTCCGGAACTTAATTTTAGTACCTTGCATTTGTTTCGCAGATCATATAAGAAAGTGTTTTGTTAACAAAGCCAAAGTTTCGCGCATTAGAATGTGCTTTTAAAAATAAATAATTAAGTAACTCATTTGTCTACCGTATAAACTTAAAATTTTGAGAAAATGCTTCTTAGAATAACAAACCACACATTAGCAAATATCAATAGACTGAAGGCACGAACCTCGCTGTGATAATTCATTAATTACTTATTTCAAGCACTACCGCAATGCCTTTGTATTTTTTGCCCTACTTAAATATTGTTGGATTTTTTTGTGCTTTTTTTATGTTCGCATTCAGTTTAAAATATGCATATTTGCTAGGCAATTTTATTAATCAATACATAATGACGTCGCCAATAATAATGTGCAAAGAGCTGTTGATTTATGCCAAATGCTGAGTGCTACTGCCGCCGCGTAAGCGGTTTTTAAGCTGGTAGTTTCAACAACTGAATAAAATTTGTTTAAACAATTTAGCATCAAATGTTGGTAATAATAATAAATATTTCTAACGAATTAGATCATTTGTAATATTATTGAAAGGCTAAAGTAAAGGAAATAAATTAGAAGAAAAAAAAACAAAATGCGAAATTATTATTCAAAGAAAATTATGTTGTGGTAGACAACTAGCAATGGCACACACTTCAAAGCAACTTGAACTATGAGCTTTTTAATACTTGACAGAATTTGTGAATCATAGCTTTAGCCACTCGGGTGATATGAGCAGTTTTATCGTTTTCTTTGATTAAATTGCTGCTCCAAACGCTTGTATAAACTTCTATATTATAATTACACCACTCTGCAGCTATTAACAAAATGATGCACAACAATAACAGAAAAGTAAGCAGATAGATCATAATACGACATAACGCACACGTATAGATAATAACCTGGATCACAGACCACTTTACACATGCACATAGACAGAAATAAAAACGCATATGACATTACATAAACTAAAGGTATATATGTATTTAGCCAAAGTCAATATGAGATGCAAAAATGAAAAATACATTAGCAAATATCCGAGAAGCCTGCTTGTTAAAAGTCTAGATGCTGGGAGAAAATAATTGCCGCCAATTTAGAAAAAAAGCAGCGCGATAAAAGAATATTTAATCTGTTTAATTTTAGCAAGAAATAAGTGAAGAACGTGAATGCATTAAATTCTGAAGAACTCCACCTATAGTAGTGCTGTGAATAAACGAATTTTATGTATAGAATATTTGAGTTTATTTATTCGGTGGTTGTGACGATAACAGAAAGCGAATAGGAAATCAGTGTGGGGGGAGCACATATTTCATCCTAATGTGGAGGAGGCAGGTACTATTAAGATGAATGAGGTTGGTGATTGACTGAGCCATTATCTACATTTCACCTATGTATTTCTGAACACTCAGATACCAACCTGGAACGATGTTTTGGCTCATTATCCGTATGGCACAGCATAACATTTCGCAAAATATCCTTGCCAAGAGACACATCTCTCAGCCTTTATATTTTCTCATTGATGCTTTTTTATATCTTTGGTGTATCAAGTAGAAAATGATTTGCCCTTCAAGGGATGCAAAGGAATTTGGGATCATAACTGCCAATACAAAATATCGAAAACCTCGCCAGCTTCAAAATTTTAGAAATAAGGTTTTTCAATTAGAAAAAAATTTTTCTAAGCGGGGTCGCCCCTCGGCAGTGTTTGGCAAGCGCTCCGGGTGTATTTCTGGCATTAAAAAGCTTTCAGTGAAAACTCGTCTGCCTTGCAGATGCCGTTCGGAGTCTCCATAAAACATGTAGGTCCCGTCCGGCCAATTTGTAGGGAAAATCAAGAGGAGCACGACGCAAATTGGAAGAGAAGCTCTGCCTTAGATCTCTTCGGAGGTTATCGCGCCTTACATTTTTTTTATTTTTTCGCCAGCTCAAGATTAATTTCAGATTTCCTGAAGTTCTCCCTTAAATACTTTTCATCGTATTAGATTGCAGTAGATTAGGAAAAACTTACACATACGTTTACCAAAAAATCACTAAGCGAAAGAATTTAAAGGGTTGATAAGCGCCCAACCCAATTGTCAACCTCACCTAAAGGAGGGGAGTCCTGTTACAAATTGAAATATCATACACATATTTAACAGGCAAGGTAACCTCGTGTTTCTAAACGAACTAGTGGGTGAGCTGCTAGATGACCTAGAATGTTCAATGTGGTAAAATTAAATCGTTCCTCCGATGCGATTGTACTTCAATGGTGATTGGAAGTATCTGTATCGCTACAAAAACAACAACTATAATAACACAGTGAGTTGTTTAATTCGATGTAAATATAAAAATAAGCAATATCGGTAATTTCAATAGTTCTTCTAACACCCGTAGGTTTTGTTTTCGCAAGAGATTCTAAGTAACAACTCAATTACTTTGACCCTTTTGTTTGAAACTCGTTTTAAAAGCTGTATTCATAAAGGCTATCTACATCAATATAGCATCTGTAAGCTGTCATGATTGCATTTTTCTCAAGAAATCAAATCAAAAGCTTTGAAGCATTGAACTTTCTCATCACTGTTTGAAAAAAAATCACTGAATAGAACTTTTGCTAACGGAAGAGAGAGAAATACAAAAAAAAGTAATGATTTTGTTATTATAGTCTTCATATCATTTCGTTTCCGTCATACAACTAAAGGGCCGTCCATTAAAAATTTTTTTTAGAAGTTTATAAATTAAAATCACTCACAGAATCAGAATACCTGCTAAAAAATATACACAGTCACAAATATAATACAAATTTAACGAGAACTGATTTTACATAAACTCTAATTTACTACATGGTGTATATAAAAAAACGCACTTAACCGCATAATGAAGCAAAATGACGGATTACGTACAGAGGAGAACATGCAACTAATCATGAATGCAAAAGAGCGAAAATGTTCACTGAAGATCATATAACACCGGTGCCGCTCCCATAGGCATTTGAAACGTGCTACTTCAAAATGTTATTGGGTAGACAAAAATAATTGTTAAATCGAAAAACCCAAAAATACTAGACCCTTCTTCCCTGCTGCTTTCACTTTCAGTGATATTTTCATTGGGAACGGCAGTAAAGGCAAAAGGTGAAAGTTAAGTAAAGCGTTTGCAATTGAATTATTTGTAAGAACTGCGACGAGAAATTGCTTTGTGATTACAGATACAATTTTTAGTTTTTAGTTTTTGAAATACACAAAAAAAAGATACGCGAACCAACCTTTAAAATTTACATTATGAAAGCTTTATCAGAGTGTAACATCTTCTCAACACTAGCAGCAACATAACAGTTTATATATAGATTGCCGGATGTTGAAGCTAATGTTGGTGAAAACGTGTGAGGCGCTTCCGTATTGAAGATGTGATTTAGATTACATAAATGGTATTGTTTGTTAAGATGTTTACTATGTCGTTTCCAACAATCAGCTCTGTGATGGATAAATCGTATTGGGGATTCGATAAAAACGCGGAAAAAAAGTTATAGCATTATTAACTATCAAACTTAGTTCACTAATTGGACTAGGCACAAGCTTGCAGGGGCAAACCCGCAATAACAATGCAGCACAAGTTAGCTAGCAATCATACTAGATAGTAACTTGTCAAGGAAGCTCCATGTGGTAGATAGATCGAACAAAACACCCGTGGCACTGTATGCATGCTACAGGATGCTAATATACATGTGGGGCCTATTGACCAAACTCTCTCTTTGGGTATTTAAGGCAATTTTCTTTGCTACGGCACTCTTTTTTGGTGGACAGCCAAAAAAAACATGAGGGGGAATTCAAATGATAGCACAAAGGGATGCCCCAAACACTACTAAGACCTAATGACCAAACAAATGGCGTCAGCAACTTAGCTTCGAAAGAGATTTTGAGGCCTCAATAGAACCGACTGGTTAGCGCAAGGATGCGAAAGTGGCGGAATTCGTAGGCGCGAGGAAAGCAGCAGAAATCCTGCTTAAGTTGCAGTCGCGTTAAAATATAATATATAATAAACTGAAGACTTAAGAAACGAACTCAGTTCATTTAGTTCAAAAAGACTCAAGATGCGAACTCAGTTATTTAAATTATTAAAGACTTAAGACACGAAATAAATTAATATAATAAACTTAAGACTTAACAAAGGAACTCGCTCGTATATCTTTTGTATGTAACGAGAAGCGAGTATTTTCCCCTAACCCAGATAACCCTAATGTCCTATATGTAGGACACCAATTTCATGTCGACTCACGCGCGCGTGATGGCCAGGAAATAACGGGAATGTATTTTTGCATGCAGTAGAAATTGCGCAACAGCGTTAGTAAGTGTTTACAGTCCCTCAGTGAGAGAAGTGCTCGTTGTCTTATCAGAAAATTACTAATTTTGAAAAATGCAAAATGATAACATACGATTTCAAAAGTGAGTAAAAATTAGTATGATAAAATTTATCAAATATATATTTTTTTATTAAAAAATTATAGAGAAATAAATGAGTTTTTAAATGTGTAAAATTATAGTTAAATACATTGAAAATTAGTTAGTAGTAAAAATGAGCATATGTTAGTGTCCTACATATAGGACATTAGGAAGATAGGTGTCTACAAGAACTATTTTTTTGCAGGGGTGTCTGGCTTCATGAGGTTCTTGTTTTGTTGAAAGATGCTGAAGAAAACACTGGCGACATCGATGAAGTGGTTTTGTTTCCTCCAGGTAATGCAAACGACGAAAATTCTGGTCCTGAGGAAGCTGTTGGCGTAAATAATTTTCCATCCGCCCAACTGCAAGCGCCAGCAGAAATAAAATTTAGTGCAACCGGGCCTGATAGCTCATCCGATGAGTAGGACGGTAATATACCGTTATATATGTAGAATAACCGCATTTGGTTTACATGTATAACCCTAACATAGGAGGAGTGGACCATTCTGACCAAAATATAAGCTTGTATAGGACTTCAATCAGGGGCATAAAATGGTACCTGCTTTTGCTAGCCCACTGCATTGGTATGGCGCTCCAAAACGCTTGGATCATACATCGCGAATGCGGCGGAAGTTTTGACCAACTGAGCTTTAGGCGTGCAGTGGCTACCATGCTGCTGACTACCCATTCAAAGCAATAAACCTACCAAAAAGGTCATCCAAGTTGCCCCAAAAAAGCCGAGATTCGCTATTACCGTATGGACCATCTTGTAGAGCAACAGGAAAAACAAACGCGATGTGGATATTGCCATCAAAAACCACTACAAGATGTGTAAAATGCAATATTGGAGTACATACCAAGTGTTTTGTAAACTTCCATTCCAATAAATAAAAATATGTTTTTATCCCTTATATTCCTAATGCCCAATATATGGGACACCTGTAAAATAATAATAAAAAAAATTGTTTAAATAGTATCAGAGTCTCTTTCTATAGCGGTTTTAAACAGACAATTCCAAAAAAAATCAAAAGTTTTCGTCTGAGTAGCTTTTAGGGTTATCTGGGTTAAATTCTTGACCACACTGTTATACCACAAATTGTAACTAGGATTTCGGTGTATAACTGGATTTTAGATACGCTGTGTGATAGCAATAATTTGCTTCTAAAAATGTTGCCCTACACAAAATATGCTTCCCTACAGCACATACATATATCCATATCTGGCAAGGGAGTACAATGCATTTTTTTCCAAAAATATTCAACAGTATAATTACATACTTTCAATTCATTTCAGCGTTGATGGTGAACTTTCATATAAAAACTGAATCATTATAGTATGACCAAAACAGTTTTCGCATTTACTCCTTTCGCGACAACTTCGTCGATGGAAACCTCAACGCTATAACTGATAGGATATTTAATATTAACGGCTATTTGCTAAAAGTAAGTTATTCTAGAAATCTTAGTCTGGTTGTAAGTAAAGCACTTGTCAACCAAATTGGAAAAAACCGTATACAGTGACGGAAAAAACGCTCCTCGATACCTGTATAGAGGCCGTTTTTTAATTTAGTTATTTATATATATTATAAATATACATACATATATATATTTATTTATAAGAAAATAAATTCAAACTTCAGTAATAGAAAGGACAAAATTTCACTTAAAACAGCACAAAAATCTGATTTTTTAACTTACTTTTATCAGATACCCGCAAAGTGTCATGTGGGCTTGTGACATTGAGAACTGACATTCTCTGCTCCTGACTTGTTCATGCGATACTTGAAGTCCAATTATAGGCGAGGTACCAATAATATTTAACCGTGATATAACCGGTAGCTTACATTTATAGCAGGTTTGGAAACGAGTAAAATTAAATAATAATTTCCTCAACAACCGGTCCCAGGAAACGTGGTTAGAGAAACACCTCAGGATTTGGGTTATAACATTGAACGAGAGTCTACACGAACTCAATAAGAATGGTATGAAAGTAGTAGCATATGCTAATGCTGTTGCAGGATTGATACCTGAGCAAACTAGATATGGTTCTCTACAGCAATAGAACTAAAATACATCAGTATCGTCTGCCTTCATTAAACTGCAATATCCCTCGCTCCAATTAGTGTTAAGAACTATGGAGCTGAAATAGATAAAAAAATCTTTGCTAGAAATTCAATGCTGAAAAAATAGTGGAGAAGGCATACATCGCATACTACTCGTGTAAAAGAAAAGTTAGCAGACACTGGATTATAAGACCAAAATTTATGATGTGCCTTTACACAGCGGTGATAAGCCCCATCCTTTTGTACGGTAGTGTGGTGGCCAGCTTTGGAAAATCTAAACAACATCAAAAACATTAACAAAATAAAACCGACAGCCTATGGAGCGCTAACAGGAGCACATAGATCGTGTCAAACACACACGAGATGCTGCAATAAATAATATGTCACAACGGTATCCTAAGAAGATAACCCGATGAACAGACTACCTTTTGCCACAATGAACATTGAAAAGAGCTCTTGCTCTGAGCATGATTTCTACGAAGTTACCAATTTGTTACCACTCGTCTTGGTCGCTCAGTATTTTTACTGCTATATTATCAACTTTAATCTGGCCTATTCTTTCCTTGAGCATTTGTAGGTTCCGGCTTCTTCGCGAGCATTTGAAGAAAGTGTGTGCAACATTGTCTTGGTTTGCATCACTGTAAACGCACTAAGGATCTTCGGCCTTTTTTGTCATGTGTGAATATTGATTGACATACCCGTGCCCGAATAGCCTTTTGGGTACAAAACAATTGTTGTGCTTCATGTTTCAACATATGTTAATAGTTGCGCTGTCTAACAGCCTCATTGTTAACTTTCGCACTCTTTTTGTCACAACCAAAACATTTCTTACCTGCTCTCTTTACTAACGATTTCCGTGCGCCCTTGACACATCTTGATTGTTGATTCCCATAACTTTCTTCTTATCAGCGCTAGTAGGTCGGAGGTCATTGTTTCGCTAATCACTTTTAAAGCTGAACCTCATACGAAGTGATAAGCGGAGGCTACTCTCATTGCTGGTGTTCCCTGTACAGCTGTAAGAAGCTTACAACGAATTTTCTTATGAAGTTTATTTGCCCTCGGTTCGAGCCTTTCGATTTCTGTTGGTCATCTTTTGTTTGCCATCAGCCCTTTCTTTGCCATTAACCTCTTTAGCTTTAGCAAGGATACTTTTTAGGATGTCTTCTCAATCGCATGTTGAAGTTGCGGCCAATATGTTAGCTAGGAGTCTAACCTTCCTCCTAAGTACATGTCTACCTTTTTTGATATTATATTTCCCGATAATGTTTGAAAGCTTACTTCTTGTTAGAAGTATTGGCTCTGTATTTTCTGCTACCAACTGCAGTTCGCGCGAATCAAGAAACTCTTTTGTGCGTATCATGACTTGATCAAGCTTTACGCGCGCGAGTTGGAATGACTGCAACAACGTAGCCTGCGTATCCAGCTAATACTCATCAGGCATTTCAAAATTAAAAATTTCTTCGTAACTGACATTTCACAAGTCTGTACTTAAATCCTCATGCGGCACCACGTATGACTTTTATAATACACGGGCCCTCTGAAGTTTGATATACCAGGATGCGATCATTAAAAATCTTCTGATGGCACTCTGTGGGAAGCGTGATATTTGGAATTGCCGCTCGAAGCCGGCCAGCATATCTGCCCATAGCGCGCTGTTGAAAGCGATCCTTACGAGATCAGACTGACACAGCAGCATGTGTCAATACAAAGGAGTGACTGAAAGCTTATATGAGACGGGAAGGCCTAGCTTCACATGCTTTTAAATTATCATTGTTAGTGAAAGCAGATTTAGAAAGGGCGTGTTGCAGGAGGAAGCGATTGAGCACGTTCTATGTGTCGACTAAGAAAATCTCCCCAACAAGTCTTTAGCTATAGCCATAATGTTAGTAAATATTTTTTTTGATCCCATCGCCTTAATAACACCCTTTAGACTTTGTCGTTTTCCCACATTCAAATTGTACATTTCAATGCTAATTAGCTCAGACGTAAGGCGCCACATAAGACGCCAACGCCGCTGCCTTAGGTACTGAAATATACAAAGCACATCTACCCAATTCACTTGTTGTTGAACCATTCTAGTTTACTTTTAAGCAACAGTCAGCTTGATCGTGGTATTGCTCTGTGTTGTTGTTTTCCTGATTTGCAGTGTTGCTGCTGTTTTTGACCATAAATGTCGCAGCGGAAACGTGCCACAGCGCCTGGCGCATACAACAATTTTTATTACTATAGCTTAGGTTATAGTTGTATTGTTGTTGTTATTGTTGAAGGTGGTGGGATTGTTACACATGATTTCCTCAATTTCTTAACCAAAGTTAACTTATCCATAGAATTTTAACTTGCTCTTCTGTTGTTGCACTTTTATGGCTTTACGACGTAATGTAGGAATTGTGTATTTTGTTTTTAACAATTAAAACGTGATCAATGTGAATAATTTGTTGCAAGCAATTTGTTCGACACGCACATTCAAATTTAAAGTCAATACGTAATGGCAGATAAAACGATCAGTCTGAAATATTTTCGAATTGTGATATTGTAAAGGATTATATGAGGTCAGTAAACGACAGCGAGTATGTTAGTGACCATACAGTTACAAATTGATTTGAATATATATAAATGTATACGATGTGACATGCATACTAACATGAATAAAACAGACGTATGCTTCCAGCAAAAAAAAATTGATTTGTCTAGGATGGGGCGCAAAGAAGCATGCGATTATATTGTCGTCTGAAGAACACGAAACTAAATCGATCACATCATGATCGACCGCAGATATAGATCCAGTGTCCTGGACATGCGCAATCTACGAGTTCCAAATATTGGCTCGGCCCCCTAACTTGTGGCAGCCAATATACGTACAGACTTTCTTTACTGCACGAAAGTGCATGCGAGTGAAACAAAAAAATTTTGCCTTCGAGAAGCTAAGAACAGGACAGACAACTTACGATTACTCCACTCGGCACTCACGCCTGCTCACTGAGAACAATCTTTGACCTAACGATGTGGCCGAGCAGTGAGGGTGTAAGTATTTCCCGCAAAAACCATGTACTGATACGATAACGAATGTCGCACTGCCTTGGAAAAATCACAAGGCGACAAGTAATAACGGAAGAAAGAGTATGCATCAAGTCCCATATAAAATACGGTCGGATGAGCCCATGCCTTCAGACTGGAATTTAAGTGTGCTCTACTCAATCCAAAAGAAAGGCGATGCTGCGTCTTTTGCGTGAGACTAAACCCCATAGTCAATGAAATAATGGAATCTTATCAGTGCGACTTCTGACCTGATAAATCTACCATGAACCATATCTATATGATGCGACAGATCTCGGCGAAGACTCACGATAAGAGAATCGACACTAACGACCTTTTTGCTGAATAAGTTGCTCGTACGCTGTGTCTGAATTTAGTTCCCTACAAAGTTAATAAAGCTTTTCCAAATGACGTCGGACAATATTATCACCTTCACAAGATTTCGAGCGTTTCTCTCCGACCGACCCATTCGAAAGCAAAAGAGATTTTATACAAGGAGACTTCATTTCGTCCCCTCAGCGGGTTAGGGGGTCAGAATATATCCGCAGTAGGTATGCCTGTCGTAAGAGGCGACTAAAATACCAGATACAAGGGGTTGTGTAGCGCAGCCGTTAAAGTTTGCCAGCGCAATATATAGCTTCTCCAAACCCAATTGTCAACCTCACCTATTCATGGCGAATACTGCTTCATTAACAGCCGAGGCTCTGGCGACAAACGTCCTGCCTTCTTTTGAAAAGTAAAAAAGTAAAACAAAAGTAGGTCTTGCGGTAAATGAGGATTAGGCGAAATAATAAGCTGTCATCCAAGAAAAAGTACACACATTTGCGCCTTAATACCTACGTCATTGTTGACGGACTATAAGTCAATACTGAGAAAGGTTTTGTCAATTTGGGAAACAGCATGAGTTGGATCTTGGAGCGTGCAATAGAAAAATATATGATCCTATCCGTGATGCCGACGGCAAGTATTAAAGGCAGTATAACGATATTGCAGCGAATAAAAACCCAAAAACTTCGCTGAATAGCTCATGTTATGCAAATGGACGAAGAGGCTTTGGCCAAGAAAGTATTTCAGTCGCGTTGAGAAGCAGAGGAAGAGGGGACTTTCACTGAGTTGCGAGAGGAAGTTAAGGGCAGACTTGACCTTCTTTGGTGCTCCCAATTGGCATCAGTTATCTTAGAGGCAGATATCACGATTTGTTACGAAACGGCCAAAACAGTGCCAATTAATGATGAAAGCACTTTACTTTTAAATTATCTACTCAATCCAAAATAGCACTTGTGGGCAAAAGCTATTCTCCGTCTGAGTTCTTATTTTAATTTATCGACCTTATATCTGTAAACAGTGGCGTGCTTTCCAAGGCGCGATCTTGTCGATTCTTTCTTTGATGACAGCAAGGATTTTTCCTTGAACGCACTTACCGCGAGACACGTGTTTTTTATAAGCTTTTATATACTTTCACTTGGCTGTTGTATGTAATGAAATCTTGCAAGTTAAATTTGATACACTTCTCGGTGTCCGATTGAGCTGAAATTTTACACACATGTATAACTCCGATGACAATGCAATATTACTTTGCGAGAATTCGATAAATTAATCCATAACACAGTTATCAGTAAAGATTTGTGTTTACTTTGGCATAACAGCCTAAGTCCCATACAAACCCGCCGGTATCTAACCGTGGATTCTGAGACAAAGGGGATTATTCCTTGTAACCATAGATATTTATATTGCATATTAACAAACTTCGAAAAGCGGAGACACAACCCCCTGTTGTATTTCTGTGTATAACCAACATAGCTGATTTTTTGAGGCTGTTTAACTCTGTAATCTTTTCTGTAATTTATTTTGATTTTGGAAAAATTACCTATTTGAAAAAAGCTGGCTAAAAAATATTGGCATAACAGCTTAAGTTAAATCAAGAATGGAAATTCTTGGAAAATTTGAGCAAATGTGGCAATTACGCGCGTTCGTTGAACGAAATATTGAAAATCTATTGATCCTCGCTAGAAAATTAGCGACGTTCCATCAACCAAGCAGCACTTTAGCAATACTACTGTTATTATTTGGCTGCTCAAACACACCCATATTAATTGTGCATGAAATCTAAAATATATAACTCAAAAATGGCTCCGGTTGTTATGTCCGCAGCATTTATTTGGTTCAAATACACAACCAATAAAAGCCAAACCGTAATAATTTACACGGGTAATCAATCCTTTCTCTGGTTCAAAAGCTGAACTACCAGCGCTACCGTCATCAGCTCAGTGTCATCATTGCCAGTAGCGCCAATAACACCAAACTCGTGCCTGGCATACAAAAGTCGTTTCACTCAATAGCGCAAGTGAAATGGACTACGCACTTACTACTAAGTAGCGTCAAAAATTCGCTTGGAAGCATTGTGTCAATGAGCTACCATTGAGCTGGAACCGCATTGGCGTTGACGCCATGCAATTTACATCACTAAAATTGCGCGAATGCCCACGCTCATGACATTTTTAATCCTGATGGTGAAAACGAATCAATCAATTATCAATTCATATTTCTCATTATTAATTTATGTATTCTCAATATGAAGTAATATTTTTCACTATCAATTTATATTTTCTCAATAAGAAGATACGCTTCTCATTTTCATATTTTATTTTCTCATTATAAAGTTGGATTTCCCATTATCCATTTGCGTTTTCTCAATACCCGTGTGTTTTTTTTATACGCTTATACGTTTCCTTTGCCCGTGAAAAATAACGCCTATCCTCACTTAGATAATGTTTAGGAGACCCATCTAGCGGCTGTGGTTAAAGAACTAGCTACAGCAGCAGGGTGTACCGAAAAGCGGAGACACAACCCTCTATTTCTGTGTATAACATATAGCTGAATCAGTTGTGATAAATAGTGGACGCTCATAGAATACAAAGAATTAGTACAGAGGGTGAAACATAGACAATTTCAGTTACATCTGAGTATAATGCTTATTGAAATTTAGTAGTACTAATTTTATACGTAGCAATTTCAGAGGTGTATTTAAAGTGTGTCGCTTAGCAGTTCATATAAAGTTTAAGCGTAAACTTATATAGATGAGAAAAAAACACAGCTAATATAAACAAATCTGATCGAAGAACAAAGATGTTGCATGCGCGAACTTCAGTGGAAAGCAGCGGAGCTTCACAAAATTCTAGTAGGTCACTTCCACCACACCAAAAACTTTAACACAATTTTTAACAAAATTTAAGCAAACAAAATACACTGATTGTAGTCTTAGAGTGTAGAAATGTAAATTCTGAACAGATTAGCTGAATATAAAGTGTACAAACATTGTGGTAGTTTAACAAATTCTGCTGTGGTAAGTGGTGAATGTGATTTACTAGAGGTTTTGTGAAGCTTGCTTCGCACTATTTTTTGTCCCTGCAACATCTTTATTCTTCAATAAGTTTTGTATAAACTTATATTTCTCAATGCAAAGTGTAGTTCATGGCGGCCACCGTGGTGTGATGGTAGCGTGCTCCGCCTATCACACCGTATGCCCTGGGTTCAACTCCCGGGCAAATCAACATCAAAATTTTAGAAATAAGATTTTTCAATTAGAAGAAAATTTTTCTAAACGGGGTCGCCCCTCGGCAGTGTCTGGCAAGCGCTCGGATTGTATTTCTGCCATGAAAAGCTCTCAGTGAAAACTCATCTGCCTTGCAGATGCCGTTCGGAGTCGGCATAAAACATGTAGGTCCCGTCCGGCCAATTTGTAGGGAAAAATCAAGAGGAGCACGACGCAAATTGGAAGAGAAGCTCGGCCTTAGATCTCTCCGGAGGTTATCGCGCCTTACATTTATTTTTTTTTTAAAGTGTAGTGCATAAACGAACTGTCAAATTTTGTATGAAAAATCATTTACAACATTTCATGGTGTAAACGCGATAAACTCAAAGGAATGCAACCTTGCAAACAACAGCTGTCATTCTTATGTGTAAAAATTCTATGATGCAACGAACGCTAACGCTGTTAGGCTGTTATCGGTAAGTGTTGCATATTTTTCTGCGCACTTGATTTTGTTTTACAGATTTTTGGCGATGGAATTTTACCTAAGCGAAAGTTGGAATTTTATTTTAAAAGAGATTTAACCCATAGAGCAGAGATCTGCAATAAGTAGTCGTAATCTGAACGCGACATAGGCAAAGCCACAATAAAATATGATTTTAAGTTTTTTTTTTGATTTTAAGTTAGTTAACACTCGAATAGAAGAACTTGACTGTTCAAAGTTGACTTCGAAGAAACCTTGTAATGTTGATGCATTAAAAGAAATGGATAGGATGAGAAACGTTACAAATAACTAAGTAAAGATTACACAACTAATTTAAATAATATTTTACCCTACTAAAAATTAAAAAAAAAAATCATATTAAAATTAAATTAAAAAAAAAGCTTTTCTAAGTACAAGCTTCTATTACTTGTTAATAAAACGAACTAAAAAGTAAAAAATAAAATTTAAGAAAAAAACTTTTTTAAAAATAAGCTTTTATTATTGGTTAATAAAATTAACTAAAAAGGACGTGTGGCACTCGGGGACTGCCGCGGTAAAGCTATTGCATATTATCAACTTATGCAATTATAATATTTATGCAACATTTTGTTTTCTTTGATATTAATTCAAGTTTTGTCTTTGATATTAATTTAACTTAACCTTTTTAAGCGTGGTGACCGATAAGAAAACAAATTTTTTACTCTTATTGAATAAATGAGAAGTTAGTATTTAACTTTCACTTTAACTTTAACTTTATTTTTAACTTTAACTTTAACTTTAACTTTCACATTAACTTTAACATTCACTTTAACTTTAACTTTATTTTTAACTTTAACTTTAACTTTAACATTCACTTTAACTTTAACTTTAACTTTAAATTTTAGCTTTTACTTTAACTTTAACTTTGACTTTAACTTTAACTGTAACTTTAACTTTACATTTAACTTCAACTTTAACCTTAACTTTAATTTCAACTTTAACTTTAACTTTGACTTTAACTTTAATTTTAACTTTAACTTTAACTTTAACTTTAACTTTAACTTTAAATTTAACTTTAACTTTAACTTTAACTTTAACTTTAAATTTAACTTTAACTTTAACTTTAATTTTACCTTTAACCTTAATTTTAACTTTAACTTTAACTTCAACTTTGTCTTTAACTTTAACTTTCATTTT
This sequence comes from Eurosta solidaginis, assembly GCF_040869045.1. Classification (NCBI taxonomy): domain Eukaryota; kingdom Metazoa; phylum Arthropoda; class Insecta; order Diptera; family Tephritidae; genus Eurosta; species Eurosta solidaginis. The sequence continues at coordinate 54,556,187 of NC_090323.1, forward strand.
AACTTTAAGTTTAACTTTAACTTTATTTTTAACTTTAACTTTAACATTCACTTTAACTTTAACTTTAACTTTAACTTTAACTTTAACTTTAACTTTAACTTTAACTTTAACTTTAACTTTAACTTTAACTTTAACTTTAAATTTAACTTTCGCTTTATTTTTAACATTCACTTTAACTTTAACTTTAACTTTATTTTTAACTTTAACCTTAACGGAAGGCAGAATGCAAGGGTCCAGACAGGAGTAACGCCTGCTGGAAGTGTGGGCAAAGCGGCCACAAAGCTTCGGCCTGTACCGCAGCTCCAAAATGTTACCTGTGTAATACACAGAAGCTCGATCATGTCCCTGGATCTGGAGCATGCAGCATTTTCAGAGCGGCACTCGCTGTTGCAAAGGCCAAAGTCTCAATTCAATAGTGATTAGTTTTATCCAAGGCAACCTAAACCGGAGCAGACTTGCTGATGAGCTACTACAACAGTTGGTCTTAGACCATAAAGCTAACAGCGTTATCATCAGCGAACCCTATAGAGCCCGAAATGATTGGCATATAGACAACACCGGCACCGCCGCAATCTGGATGACAGATGCAAACGCCAATATTGTGAACCGTGTTGCCGGACAAGGCTACGTCCGCCTAACTACGAATAATACCACAATAGTAAGCTGCTACTTGTCCCCGAATGATCCCATTCAAACGTTCAGGGAGAAGCTTGAACTTATTGAAGACGACCTGAGGGACTTAACTAATAACCTGGTTGTGGCGGGAGACTTTAACGCAAGAGCCGTCGAATGGGGAATGCCGAAGACTAACACCCGTGGAAGGTTAGTCCTTGAGATGGCAGCCAGGCTCGGTTTGAACGTGCTTAACACTGGTACGACCCCTACATACCGACGGCCAGGCTTTGGATACTCGATCCCCGATGTAACACTAGTGTCAGAAAGCCTGCTGCTGACCGCTGCTGGATGGAGAGTCATAGAGGATCTGACTGGCAGCGATCACAACTACATCACTTTCCACCTAAACGATCCCGGTCAGAGGCAGATTCCGAACGGGCCACGCAGAACAAAAGCATGGGACGCATCCAAGGTCGACTCTGCCACGTTCTCCGCATCAGTACTGGGGGATGCCCGACGGATAATCAACAACTCCAGTCCGACGGAAGAGACGGTTGAAAAGACAATGAGCTGTCTTCGCCACGCTTGCAACCTCTCTATGCCACGGAGGGGAGTGTGGAGGGGTAAAAATCAGGTATACTGGTGGAATAGCGAAATCGCGGAGCTGCGGAAAATATGCCACAGGATGCGAAGGCTAGCAACTCGCGCGCGCGGCAGGCCTGAGGCTCTAGAAAAGTCGGAAGCGTACAAAGGAGCGAAGAAAGCTCTTAGTGCTGCCATTAAGCAAAGCAAGCTTAAGTGCTGGAAAGCGCTTTGCGAGGAAGTGGATCGAGACCCATGGGGGCAGGGATATAAGATAGTAATGAAGAAGTTCCGTCCGCCAAACCAGCTGATGGACGAGAACCAAATAAGGAACATTGTGGATGGCCTGTTTCCCACCCAACTGCCTAGGGAGGGCGGGTACGTTACCCATGAAGATCGCAACGTGGAACCATTCCAAGAAGAAGATCTTAAAACTGCCGTGCGAACTATGAAACCTAGGAAAGCATCTGGGCCCGACGGAATACCCGCGGAGGCAATTAGACTAGCTGCAAACGACTGCCCAGAACTTATGTTGCACATGTACAACAAATGTCTCGAAGAAAGAATTTTCCCCACCATATGGAAGACAGCACGACTGGTTCTCATTCCAAAAGGGAAAGGAGATCCCAACTCTCCATCATCCTACCGTCCCCTATGTATGTTGGACACAGCAGGGAAATTGATGGAGAGTCTCCTGAAGCAACGCCTCACCAGAGCGTTACAGGACGCCGGAGGACTGTCGCCCAGACAGCATGGTTTTCGGAGGGGGCACTCTACAATGGATGCCATAGCAGAAGTTATAGACGCAGTCAAGAAAGCCGAGACAGCGTGCCACAGAGCAAGACCTATAGTGTTGCTGGTCACGCTGGACGTCAAAAACGCTTTTAACTCAGCTAGGTGGGAGGACATGCTTGAGGCACTAGAAAGCACTTTCAAAGTACCGCAATATTTGTTAGAAATTTTAAGGGACTACCTAAGAGAGAGGTATCTAATATATGAAAGTACTCACGGTCAAAAAAAGGTAAAAATAACAGGTGGAGCAGCCCAGGGTTCGGTACTAGGTCCCGATCTCTGGAATATAACTTACGACAGTCTTCTTCGATTAGACATGCCAGAAAGCACCTTCCTCGTTGCATTTGCAGACGACGTGGCAGCTGTGATAACAGCACCAAGCTGCGAGCTGGCACAGCTAAAATTAAACCAGGTCATGCGTAATGTAAATAGGTGGATGGCTGAGCACGGTCTCCAGTTAGCAACAGCCAAAACGGAGATCGTCATCCTCACAAAGAGACGTATTCCCACTACCAGGAACATGATGGTTGGGGACCAGCCAATAGAAACACTCGCTTCAGCGAAATATCTGGGAGTGAGGTTAGACAGCAAACTCAACTTCTCGGATCACATACGAGGGACCTGCGAAAGAGCTGCGCGCATAATAGCGCAGTTGAGTAGATTAATGGCAAACACAGGTGGCCCAAAGCCATGCACAAGGAAGTTGCTTGCATCAGCCTCGGATTCTATACTCTTATATGGTGCAGAAATCTGGGCGGACGCAATGAAATACCGGAAGAACCGAGTCGCCCTCACCTCGGTCCAACGCAGAGGGGCGCTGCGAATATCTTCGGCTTACCGCACGGTATCAGCTGAAGCTGTCCTGGTCGTTGCGGGAACCATACCGATATATCTTCTCGTTGAGGAAAGAAAAACAATATATGACAACGGATCGCAAGCAAGTAGAGCTGCTGTTGCCATGCAGGCGCGAGAAGAATCGATCCGACGTTGGCAAGATCAGTGGAGCAAAAGCATCGTAGGAAAGTGGACTAGGGAACTAATCCCTGAACTTGATCCATGGTTGAAGCGACCGCACGGAGAGGTAGACTTTTACCTGACCCAGTTTCTAACGGGACATGGTTACTTCCGCAAATACCTACACAGAATGGGTAGGGTTGATAGCCCGAGCTGTCTGTACTGTGGGGAAATAGACGATGTACGCCACACCTTCTTCGAATGCAGGCACTTCTCCCATCAGCGAAGGAGGGTAGAAGAGGTACTTGGCGACCTATCCCCGGGCAGTGTCATTAATAACATGACCTGTCGAAGAGACAGATGGGATACGGTCAGCACATATGTGAGGCATATACTTATCAGTAAACGAGAAGACGGATGCCTAGCCCATTAGCGTGAGAGTAGCCATACAGCTCACGTAGCGCGCACCCGTACCCGAAGTAATGCTAAACGCGGTCCCAGGTACGTTGATTTGCGCGGGCCGTGGGAGGTTAGGTTTTAGTGGGTAGGCCTTCATGGCAGAAGGGAGTCCTACACTCGGAGAGTCTGGCAGTGAGGCTTAAATATCCCGGTCAGTGCATAAAGCATTTCCTCCTTCCACGAAACAAAAAAAAAAAAAAAAAAAAAAAAAAAAAAACCTTAACTTTCGCTTTATTTTTAACATTCACTTTAACTTTAACTTTAACTTTAACTTTATTTTTAACTTTAACTTTAACTTTCGCTTTATTTTTAACATTCACTTTAACTTTAATTTTCGCTTTAACTTTACCTTTAACTTTGACTTTAACTCTAACTTTCATTTTAACTTTAAGTTTAACTTTAACTTTATTTTTAACTTTAACTTTAACATAAACATAAAAACAACAAAGGAAGATAAAAGATAGAAGAAGATCAATTAGGACTGTGATATAAACTGTAAGATTTAATAATTTAGGTGTAAAATTTTAATGTTAAAAATATATAATTATGTACAATATAGAATTTTTTTGTCGCAGACGAAAAGCCCAATTATCGTTAAAGGTTACAATGAACTTATAAAGTGTTATATTTCTTTACAGTCAATTTATTTTTTACTTTTTTATTAATTTTATTAACCAATAATAAAAGCTTATTTTTAAAAAAGTTTTTTACCTTTAATTTTTTATCTAATCCAGCAAAAAAAACAGCAGTAACTCATGATAATAGGCAGGCAGCGAACAAGACAACAGTCTCACGCAGTACCTCATAAAACCTATCCTGAAATGCAAGGAAGCAGGCCCGACATATACCTACATATACAGGGTTCCCGGTTATAAAGATATAGAAGATAAGGAAAATGCCGATCAGTTAACAAAGGAGGTCACTGTACCTGATCAATCGACTGTAGAAATCAAAAGATAACACAAAGGGTTTGCATATGATCCATCAAGCTTTAATGGCGTAGACAGAAGCACGGGCCTGCAAAATTTCTAAGACCATGTATAAGACCTGCGATAGTGGACTCACAAAATTGCCAATTTCTCTAAAGGGATATAACTTAATGCTAACTGGGTATACTTAGCGGACATTGCCTACTGCCGTCACGTGCTTATAAGCTAGGGCATGTCAGTAAAAGCATTTGAAAATAGTGCGAGCTGCAGGAAGAGACAGTTGAGCACGTACTTTGTTCGTGTCCTGCGCACGCAAGGTTGAGCTTCCAGCTACTAGGGTAGAAGTTATTAAGCTATGTCCAAGAAACCTTTTAGAATATACCGTGAGTAGTTGTCTTATAACGTAATTCCTGGTACCTAATTGGCGATTTTTCGTTTGATCGTCAAAAAAATTCTGCCTGTGGACGAGCGTCTCAACGCTATCCGAATAAAAGCAAAATCTTTTAATATATCATTCATCTGCGCCCATGCGCCGGCAGAGGAGAAAGACGATGAGGTGAAAGACACTTTTTATGAACAATTAGAACGCACATACGAGCGCTGCTCCCGTCATGATATAAAAGTCGTGCTTGGCGACTTTACCGCCAGGGTGGGCAAAGAAAGTGTTTTTGGCCCTACAGTCGGAAGTTCAGCTTACACAATGAAACTTCTCCTAACGCACTTAGGCTGATTGACTTTGCCGGTGCTCGAAACATGGTCATATCCAGCACGAGCTTCATGCATAAAAAGATACATCAAGCTACATGGCTGTCTCCTGATCGGAATACTCGCAATCAGATCGATCACGTTGTGATAGACGGACGGCATGCCTCCAGTGTTTTAGATGTGCGCACGATCCGAGGACCTAACATCGACTCGAACCATTATATCGTTGCAGCCAAAATACGCACCCGCCTCAACGCGGCTAAAACCAAGGAACAAAAAACACAAGGAAAGCTAGACGTCGGAAAGCTTCAATCACAACAGACTGCCAATGATTTCGCAACTCGACTCTCACACCTGCTCTCTGAGAGCACAACTCATCCTGAAGGAATATAGTAGCGTACTGCCGCCGAGGAAAAAATTGGTTACCGGCGGCCACGAAAAAACAATTGGTACGATGAAGAATGCCGCGTTGCAACCGAAAGAAAAGACGCTGCCTACAGGGTAACGTTAAAAGCGAACGCGACAAGAGGAGTGTGTAAATGATATAGTGAGTTGAAAAGGGAAGCGAGACGCCTTTTCAGGAAGAAAAAAGCAGAAGCAGAAAGGCGTGAGTGCGAGGAGCTTGAGCTGCTAGCCAACAGGAATAACGCTCGAAAATTTTATCAAAAAATACGGCGACAGACGGAAGATTTTAAGACCGGGGCAAACTCCTGTAGAAACAAAAAGAGCGACCTTGTAACTGATGTCCAGAGGGTGCTTAGATTATGGAGGGAATACTTCTCTGCTCTCCCAAAATGGAGGCAGCAATTCACCGCGTAGAGATGAAGAACCCGATCCCGCAATCGATGATGATGGAATATATGTCCCCCCGCCCGATTATGACGAAGTTAGAATAGAAATAACCAGATTGAAAAACAACAAGGATGTGGGCGCTGATGGATTGCCTGCGGAGCTATTCAAGTACGGCGGCAAGGAGTTGGTAAGGCGCATGCAGCAACTAGCAAAATACGGGCGGACGAGTGCATGCCCGACGACTGGAACCTAAGTGTTCTTTGCCCAGTCCACAAGAAGGGGGATATTGCAAACTACACCAGCTATCGTTGAATCAGCCTTCTTAATATCGCATATAAGGTCCTTTCACGTGTATTGTGCGAAAGATTTAAGCCCACCGTGTACCGGCTTATTGGACTTTATCAGTGCGGCTTCAGACCTGATAAATCTACCATCGACCAGATTTTCACAATGCGCCAAAGCTTGAAAAAAAAACCGTGAAAAGAGAATTGACACACATCGCCTCTTCGTCGGCTTTAAAGCCGCCTTCGACAGCACGAAAAGGAGCTGCCTATATGCCGCTATGTCTGAATTTGGTTTCCCCACAAAACTTATACGGCTGTGCAAATGACGTTGAGCAACACCATCAGCTCAGTCAGAATTGGGAAGGACCTCTCCGAGCCGTTCGAAACTAAACGAGGTTTCAGACAGGGTGACCCCCTATCGTGCGATTTCTTTAACTTGATGCTGGAGAAAATTATACTAGCTGCAGAACTTAACCGCACTGGAAGAATATTCTATAAAAGCGTGCAATTACTGGCATATGCTGATGACATTGATATCATCGGCCTAAACACCCGCGCTGTTAGTTCTGCTTACTCCAAACTGAAAAAGAAGCGGTAAAGGAGGGTTTGATGGTAAATGAGGACAAAACGAAGTACCTGCTGTCATCGAGCAAAGAGTCAGCGCATATGCGCCTTGGCAACCACGCTATTGTTGGCAGCCATAATTTCGAAATAGTAAAAGACTTCGTTTATTTGGGAACCAGCATCAACACTAGCAACAACATCAGCACTGAAATCCAGCGAAGAATCAATCTTGCCAATAAATGCTACTTTGGACTAAGTAGGCAATTGAAAAGTAAACTTCTCTCTCCGCGAACGAAAATCATACTCTACAAGTCACTTATCGTACCCGTCCTGCTATATGGGGCAGAAGCATGGACCATGACAACAGCAGATGCAGCGGCTTTGGGAGTGTTCGAGAGAAAAGTTCTTCGAAAGATTTATGGAACTCTACGCGTTGGCGATGGCGAGTACCGAAGAAGATTTAATGATGAGCTGTACGAGCTGTACGCAGACATCAACATAGTCCTGCGAATTAATACGCAGCGGCTGCGCTGGCTAGCCCATGTTATGCGAATGAATGATGATGCTCCGGCCAAGAAAGTGTTTCTATCGGAACCCGCCTATGGAAGCAGAGGTAGAGGGTGGCCCCCACCCCGTTGGAAGGACCAGGTGGAAAACGATTTAAACTCCCTTGGTGTGACCAATTGGCGCCGGTTGGCGAAGCGAAGGAACGACTGGCGCGCCTTGTTGGACGGCCGTTTAGATGGTAAAGCGCCAGTCAAGTAAGTAAGTAAGTCAAACAAATTCTGGTAATACTATAGACACTTTATAACCTATATAATCCAGAGAATACAGAATGCACGGTATGTATGTGTCTCACGGTTTAGTTCTGCCGGCAAAATTAACTTTGCAGCATTAGGTAGAAAAAATCGCATGAAAGGAAAACGGCTTTCTATAACCCTCGTTTGAGTTCAAATGGCTCGGGCAGCTCCTTCCCAATTTTTACGGAGCTATTAGTTGCTCAACGTCATTTGGCAAAGCCTTACTAACTTTGCAGGGAACTTGAATTCAGACATAGCACTATACATGCGACTTCTCTTTGCTCTGTAAAAAGCTGATTTGCAGTCGGCAATGCATCATGAAGATTTTGTCGATGTAAAGTGGTTTCGTTAACTTTGGGCTTTAGTGTTTCGCACAGTACGCTACACCGGATCTTATACGCAACACTAATCTCGCTGATTCTGTGGGAATTTGCACGGTTTGCGGTATCCCTTCTCTTGCGGACTGGGCAGAGTACATGAAAATTCCTATGTGTGAACATAGATCACAACGACATTATTATAAGGCTTATCATCCGAATAAGCAGCGCTTTCGTCATGTTACTTATATCTTAAGATCGTGCTGAAACATTTTTTGTTGGGTACATATTAAATGCAATTATTTATTTATTTGTCTTTCCAATTCGCAGCGCCTCAAACAATTACTGAAGCGCAGCGCTGCTCTATTGCCTTCAGCAGCTACATACGAGCATAGATTTATGTAGATATTTGGTCGTTCTTGCTTCAATGTGAACTTATAATGTCGTTTTTGACCTTGAATTATTTTCATGTGAGGGGGAGCAGATAATTACAATTTTCATTCATTACTACGAAGCGCACATTGAAAACTTACAATGCTTTTGGCAAGAAAGAAATCTGAAAGAAAAAAAAATAAGTTAATGTTATTTATAATAACAATACCACAAGTTATATAACTAACAACAATTGCATTTTCTGTGTCACCGCAATTCACAGACAAATTAGAAATACATTAATGCTGAAGAAAAATTGTATTAGCTTGGTGCGCTAACATTGGGCTTTTGTCAGAACCATAAAGTCTCTTATGAAGTACAAATACAAATAATTCTTAATTACAAACCCCAGCTACTCAAGCGGCTCAAAATAACTACTACCGTCGTAGGCATGACTATCATAGGAGCCGACTAAATTTCAAAAAGCCGAAGGTTCGAGAAGACAAAGCAAAGGGCTTAGCTCCTAAGTACTCGAGAAATTCGATGTTCAGGGCTACAAACGTCTAGAAAATTATTGATTTTAAATTACGAAGAGCTCGCCCAAGGGTTGAACTTAAAGCACAACTATCGGTTTTATATTGGATTTTTATCAGTATACATATGTTTTATATCGCGCAAATGGATGACACATCTTGTATTGTGAGCAAGGATGTTGCCAGTTGATTTATAAAAGATAGTTTGGGGGATTTTACCCTTACAAGCCGATAACACGCTTACAAATTCTGCCTACCACACCGAAGATCTTTGTTTCACGCCCCGGGCAAAGCAACATCAAAATTTTAGAAACAAAGTTTTTCTATTAGAAGAACATTTTTCTAAGCGGGGTCGCCCCCCGGCAGTGTTTGGCAAGCACTCCGAGTGTATTTCTGCCATGAAAAGCTATCAGTCAAAACTTACCTACCTTACAGATGCCGTTCGGAGTCAGCGTAAAACAAGTAGGTCCCGTCCCGCAAATTTGTAGGAAAAATTAATAAGAAACCCAACGCAAATTGGAAGAGAAGCTCTGCCTAAAATCTATTCGGAGGTTACAGCGCCTTACGTTTATTTATTTTTTTAACACGCCGACAACAAATTTGTAACACACAAATATCGAATATATACATTTTCAATAGCAAATCGATAACTGTTCTATAGTAAATCGATATCTTTTTGATAAGAAGGGTCTGTAACAAATCGAGTACACACCAATAACAAATTAATAAAACTCAGGTAACAAATATGTATAAACATTTTCCAAAAACAAATCGATAACTTTTCCATAGTAAATCGATAACAATTTGATAACATATCGATAACTTTTTATAAAATATCAATAACTTTTATTTAAAATATCTATAACTTTTGTTAAATATATCAATATAATTTCCATGATGAATCTATATAATGTCTATAAATTTTTGATAAGTAATCGAAATGCATATTTTCAAAAATTAACCGATAGCTCATCGGTAAAAAATGGGAAACTCTACGATAATCTATTATTGAAAGCTGTAGAGCGCGAAAACCTCCGAAGAGATTTTAGGCCGGGCTTCTCTTCCAATTTGCGTCGTGTTCCTCTTGGTTTTCCTACTAATTGGCGGGATGGGACCTACTTGTTTTATGCCAACTACGAACGGCATCTGCAACGCAGATGAGTTTTCACTGAGAGCTTTTCATTGCAGAAATATACCCGGAGTGCTTGCCAAACACTGCCGAGGAGCGCCCCGCATAGAAAAATTTTCTTCTAATTGAAAAACTTGTTATCTAAAATTTTGATGTTGCTTTGCACGTGG